>NW_022744433.1:0-587 GCF_011630105.1 Anneissia japonica | reverse complement strand
TGTAAGAGTAAATCCGTGGAGGAATGATGGGATGGATCATCAGCTAAAGATAAAAATGAAAAGTGATGCCATACTAGACAAGACTACTCCTTGTTATAGTAGAGCGGCTAAGGTTGAATTTCAGGTAGAATCGTGCACTTCTGGAAGAAAGCATGAAACTTCCCACAGAGATACTATGAGACCTAAAGATCATTAAAAAAAATAGACCCCAAAAAATAACACCTCCTAATGGCCACCATCTTGAAATCCAATATGGCTGCCAAAATATTTGATTTTAGCCAATATATTCATATCTACAGCACATGTCATTGCCAAATGAAGATCATTACTCATGTTTTCAATATCAGGGAGTGTCATGCAATCATCAGAAATTATATCAGATGGCTGCCATATTGGATATCAAGATCGCCGCCAAAATAATGATATTTTTGTCAATATTGAGTCGTAACAGTACCTAGCACTGTCAATCAAAGACCGTTGCCCATGTTTTCGATATCAGGGACTACCATGCAGCCATCAGAAATTATGTCAGAATGCCACCATTGAATTTCAAGATGGCCGCCAAATTAATTATTGATAATGTTGTA
>NW_022744431.1:0-842 GCF_011630105.1 Anneissia japonica | reverse complement strand
TGTTGATGACAAAAGTACTATATACGTGTATGTAAAGTACCAAAACTCATTAGTTTTAAAAATACGGATATATGGATATATATAATTTTATTATTAATCCACGGTGGCTGTATATATATCCATTTTTGGGGGCGTAGCATAATTTCACTCCAGCCAATAGCACAATTGATTTTTTCACCGTGGTCACACTGCACTGAAGGCACTCCCTGCGTTCCATACCAGCACACTGATAAGGAACGAGGAAGAACATGTTCCTTCCTTAGCCTGTGTTCCGTTGTGTTGTTTTGCCAACAATATCCATTATTTTATACGTATCACAGATTTTATCTGTGATAGGCTAGGGGCCTAGTAGTATAAGCGTAGGCGAGGTGGGCTATGCAAGGCCTAATTAAATAGGGCCTATTTTGATAGCAAAGATCTTATAAACACAAGATAGCGTTCTCCGTGATGTACGCGTACAAATTCTGTAATAACGCATGAGCGGCGCCCTCTTGCAAAATTGAAAACTTTTGAAACTTGACCGCTCTGATCTAAGCATACGCAGCGCGAGTTTACGTTTACGCGTAACAATTAGAAGCGTCGGATTTACGCTTTTAAGAACATAAGATACAAATTTAATGTACTTGTTTAATAACAAAGTTTGGCGTAACGCGAACACCCTATATCAGATCCATGGCAACGACTTGGATGCCCTCTCCCAAAACTGATTACTTTTCTGTGTCAAATTGACGCATGTATTTGTTATGCGTAAAATCGCGGAGAACGCTATCTTGTGTATATATGTTTGGCTGATAATTAGATAAGAGGGCACTAAATGCACATTAGTACTAGAGTTCTTATAT
>NW_022744430.1:0-601 GCF_011630105.1 Anneissia japonica | reverse complement strand
CACTGTAGAAAGATCATTTCTATGGACCACTATGGATCTACAGTGCTTGACTGAATAATTGCATTTTGCGAAGCATAATTATAGGCCTAATAATTAATATATTTCCTAAAGTAATCTAATAAATATTAATGATTTTCGTCCTTTTTTTCCCCTTATGTTAACAGATGAATAATTAATGTGATTGGCTGAAAGAAAGAAGAACACTGCGCATGCTCAACAATCGTTTATCCTGTTTGGTTACTTGTTTCATTATGATTATTAATTAGACCTTACTATTTAATTCATTATTTATTATTATTATTATAATTATTAAATTAATGGTATTAATCTATTGTATTAGTCAATTACATACGTAATATATAATAAATTATAGTCTGTATAATTAACATTCCAATAAATACAAATATCAATATTTTATAACATATCTGATGCTAAATACATAGTACAGTACAGTAATTGATATACAATAGGGTTTTTACCTAATAAAGGCAATTACACGCAATTACTTCGTTTACTAATTATGTGTGTTTTGTTTTAATGTAATATGCATTTATTTAAATTATCTTCATTAATAATATAATTATTTAAACAATCATCTATT
>NW_022744429.1:0-627 GCF_011630105.1 Anneissia japonica | reverse complement strand
GCTGCTCGACCAGGACGACGGAAAGCTCACGCTCTCGGACAGCTTCAAACCGGACACTCGAAGCACAGCTTCAAAAGACCGACCGGCGACATGAACATAGCTTCCGGATGCCCTCTCTTCGCTTCTCAGGACATCCTGAAAAATCCCGTTTACGTCAAAGACGACACAATGTTTCTGAAGATGATCGTCGACACGACCGGTCTGTACGTTTGACGTCACAGCAAGTTAGATGACGTAGTACCCCACAGCTGTTTCAGTAATACAAATTAAGTCAAGCGCCCCCAACGGTTGAACGGCGCATGTGGAGCTATAATTCTCAAACAGTTACACGCGAATCCACGTGTGACGTACGGAAGTTTAATCGGGCATATAGTGCCATTTAAAAACCAACCAGTGACCTACAAAAGGATAGAGATCCGAATGAATGAATGATGAATATTCATTAGTATATCTGTTAAATGAGAAAGCATGTTGTTTTTCAACTCTCGAGAGTGAACGGTGTGCTGATTTTGGTTGTCAAAGTTGGGCCAAATATGACAAGTTTTCATTAAATATCTCTTTTATCGACAGTATAGAAATGTAAGTTTAATTTGCTGTTCCATATTTTGGTTAAATGAATTTTTCATG
>NW_022744428.1:0-1458 GCF_011630105.1 Anneissia japonica | reverse complement strand
CTATCAGAAATGTTGAATACCGCACACAAAATCCATGCATCCGCCCATATTATTATGATTTATAACAAATCAGCATATGAACAAGACATGTGACCACAATGTGATTACTAAAATAGTATCTCCTCATCATCATGTCTTTTCATTAAATTAAGAAAAACCCTTGTTTGCAAGATGTTCAGATTGCCTAGCCCACTGTTAAAGTAGTGCTTCCAATCAAAAAAGGGGCGTGGCGATTATTTTTCATACTAGGCCAATTTCCACATTAATGGGACTTGTGATTAAAGTGAGATTTCTGAAATTTGATACCCTTTATTATATGTGTTCTATTATAAAAGAAAAACCCTTTTTTGCAATATGTTCATATTGTCTAACCTGATAGAAGGGCGTGGCCATTCTAAAAAGGGTGTGGTCATTTTCTGTCTGTTTGTCCCGGATACAGGTTTTGGCACACATCTAATGTTGTTCCTAGTGTTCATATTAGTCTAAAGATATACTCTCCTAAATTAAGTCCAGACAAGTCTTAGTAAGGTCCTAGACTAAGTATAAACGATCGCTAAGCAACGTGCCTTTGTAATATGACGTTAGGGAAATCCCCTAAAAGAGTCAGCAATAAAAAAGAATGGAATTGTGTGCTTGTAGAATGTTCGACTAAGCTGCAAAACCAGTAAAAAAATATATAATATTTCTTCTTCTTTCGGACATTTGTTGTAGGCGCATAGAGACCTAGTATTATGCGCTTTACAAGTCTACAACCATACCATTACCAAATAGTTTCGAAGTGCAGTGTAGCTCAGTCCTAAATAAAGCTATGATTCAACAATTTTTTTAAAATCTAGTTAAACCTGTTTTTTGTTTTTGTTTTTTTGTTTTGTTTTTGTTTTTTTGTTTTGTTTTTTTTAATAGAAGTTCTGTGACACAGGAAGCATTATTTGTAATCGATTAAGTATTATGTAAAACAAATTCTACATTTGGTTAGTCAGCCACATAACCTAATTAATGTTCCAAGAATAACTTATTAGAAATTATTACAGGGTCAAAACGTAGGCCTACAAGGTTGCAAGACTTAAAATAAATTAATGACACATTGTTGCCGATTAATAACTTTGTTACTAAGAAAATTCCTAAAAAAACAAATGAGAATAAACAGTATACGATTAGAAAGTATAATACATACTCCAAGTATTGAAATACACGCCATCGTGTTGGGATTCAATATTTCGACATTAATTATGTCATCATCAGGAATGAAAAAAATTATCCATATTAGCAAGCTTATATGCACTAGTACCAAAAGTGTTTAACCAATCAAAACATTACCTCTAGTAGGTAACATAGCAGTGATTTAAACAAAAGATCAAAGCATTCTTACTCTAATGATCAAAGATACCTACGAAAACAAAGAAAGCTCTTTTGAAGCTCTGAGCACATTGTTAAGCAAAGGGTGTAGTCTACGTATAG
>NW_022744427.1:0-1335 GCF_011630105.1 Anneissia japonica | reverse complement strand
GCGTTCGTTGATCTCGAAGACCATGCGACGCCGATGCACGTTCCCCTCGAATGCTTTGGCGGTCATACTTTCTGCGATACTCCTGCACTCGTCTCGACGTTATGTTAATGTCGAGAATAAAAAAAAGAAGTTTCGTATACAAGTTGGAAAATTGTGGTACGTAAAAAATGTTTATTTTTAACGTATGTAATAAAAGAAAGCTTTACAAGTATATATTTTTTAGACGATTTTTATTTATTTGCAAACACTTATGCACGCCCCATCGATTCTCCGGCTCCGAGCGGTGTCTGAATCTGCATCTCCCTGGCTTCCTGGACCAGAGAGCAGAAACCGCAGCAACACACGGCAAAAAGATCGCCTATTCCACTCCCTTCGATCCCTTTGTTTTCCCTGACGTTCTGCCGAGTGATCATACGAGCGAAAATGTTCACCAGCGGTACCATGAGAGCCAAACCGCAGAGAAGGCAGTCGTCTCCTAGTGATTCCGCGAGTTTTCCTTGCGTGTAACACGGCAGGAAGTATGTGAACACGCACAAGCCGAAGTTTCCGAAGCAACCGCATATTCCGTTTTCGAAATCGGCCATCCTTCCCAAGCGCAGGTGAACTCCTAAACGCAGGTGAACTTCTTCGCTTCTGTTTATATGCGCAATACTTTGACGAGAAACGTATATAAAATAGATGGCGGCAGACACGTTTTTGCGAACGTGAGAAAACGGTTATTTTTGTTATCTTTTTTTTTAAATTCGACCCTATCCTGACTTTCGAAAAAACCCGTCTGCCGCCCTCAATGAACTTCCGAACGGAAACAACAAAAAAAAATACAATCTCAGTCAAATTTCATTTTTTTTGTAATAAAATTTATTTCTTAAAATTAAAAAAAACGATAAAGATTTATAACTATAATCGCCCATAATTTATCTAAACACCATCGTGTCGTCCGGAATCTGCCACTCCGCCAATCTCATTTCGATAGGCCGTCTGCACGTCGGGCACTTCCGCAGTCGACTGTTGCAGGATCGACACGATACAAAGTGCCTGCAGGGCAAATTCATCGTTTCTGCGTAAGCCGTCATGCACACGACGCACCTGTCGCTCTACTCGAGCATCTTGAGCGATTCCCACTGGAAGTAAGGGAACCGCTCCGACAGCATGGCGCCTGCTAGATCCGCCACGGTCTCCCCGTTTGACACACCGGTTTCGAACAACCTTCTGCCGGTGGCCAGGACCTCCATGATCTTCCCTCTGTCCGTCCGCTTCCGTCGCATGGCGACGGCCAGCGCCCGTCTGGCGTTCACGAACTTCGACGTGGGTGCCGCTACGTCGGTTTCCATGTAC
>NW_022744426.1:0-651 GCF_011630105.1 Anneissia japonica | reverse complement strand
CTTATGGTGATCGAGCATTTGCAGTTGCTGCCCCTAAGCTTTGGAACAGCCTGCCCGATTATGTATGCCAGGCACCTTCAACTGGGATTTTCAAAAGCCGATTGAAAACTCATCTTTATAACTCACTATAGACCACTCACATTCGTTCATTTTCGTTGCTCGATAGGCCAATATTTAGTTACACACATCATTATGACAACTGTGAAATCAATAGCTGACCGGCCTTGGTCGGTCAGTGAAACCATCCTCCACAGTGAAACGGTGTGATGATGTGTGATTCTATTTTTTATCTGTTTTGTCGGTTATTCTGTTTGGTTAGTTTAGGTTATTTCCGGTCAAATTTATTTCCATACATTATGCACATATATTTTTCAAGCGCCTTGAGACGGTTTCGATCGTGGAAGGCGCTATATAAATATAAAACCATAACCATAACCATTTAGGTGTTTATAAATGTTGTACAGTACTGGCCAGAATTATCACAAGAATCATAAAGCATTTTACCCGTCGCCGTTGCGTTCACGTTGAATTGCGTTGCGTTCACGTTGCATTGAAATGAACGTTGAAAGTTTGTTGTTTATTTAACGAAACCGTGTCCACGAGTCAGTTATTGTTGATAGTTAATTCAACACTAACCTATCTAGCGACGGT
>NW_022744425.1:0-1040 GCF_011630105.1 Anneissia japonica | reverse complement strand
TAGACAGACAACTAGAAATCAATCAACACAAAATTATGAAAAGAGAGGACTTCATATGATTGATATTAGTAGCCAAATTAATGCTTTTTAAAAGTTTCATGGATTAGGAGATTCAGCATCAACCCGGTTCGATTACTTCCGTGCATAGTATAAACAAAGAAAGTACCCCAAATATGTTTTGGTGTGATGTCATGTTAGCATGGTGCACGTTTAAAAGCCTTAATCAACCAAAAGTGGCTATTTGGCTAAACGACAAGTTTTGTGTTGGAAAAGGAAAGTAGTAAATTATAAGCACTGGGTTAAGGGCGGTGTTCAACTTGTAAATAACCTCATTAATGGACATTCCCTACATATTGAAGAACTCAGAAATAAGCACAACATTGATATTAATTTGATTAAGTATTATGGTCTAATAGAAGCATTAAAGAAATCTACCAAACCTAGATCGTTCAGTTACAAACAAGAATATCCAGTCTCTCCGGCAAATTTTAAAATTATTATAAAAGACAAAAAAGGTTCTAGAAGAATATATGATGTTTTTGTGCCAATTTAACTTAATAAGGAAACGTACGGATAAAAATGGGAAGTAGACCTTGGCAAAACATTTAAAAATTCTATTTGGAAAAAATGTTTCTTTAATGACATTTGACTTAACCAAAGATACTAAATTAAGATAGTTACTGTATTGGATTATAATAGAATCCTTGGAAAAACTCCTTTTTGTTTAGGACTAGAAGGGTTGATAGTAGACTCTGTACATTGTTTCATTATGAAAAAGAAACATTATATATATTTTTGTTAAATATGGTATTATGTCGAGGTTCTGGAAAGAAGTTTTATCTTGGATTAAAACTCGTATTAAACTTATCATTATTCAAGACATTGAACATTGTCTATTTGGAATAATCAGACAATAAATACACTTTTAATTTTTTGTCGTTTACATATCTACAGAAGGAAAATGCAGAAAAAAACTGCCATATATTCATTAATTTAAAAATGGGGTTTAAAAATAATATACAAAAGTAACGTATATTGCA
>NW_022744424.1:0-890 GCF_011630105.1 Anneissia japonica | reverse complement strand
TATTATAATTATTATAACTTATTATTATTATTATTATTATTATTATTATTATTATTATTATTATTATTATTATTATTATTGTGATTATCTGTATGGTAGTATTAGAATGAGCAATTAAATGTTTGATTTGGCCATTATCAAAAAGTCGTATGAATTAACACCAATATCATTGCAGCAGGCTTAATAAACCAACCACTGAGCCGTTTGAAACTCAAACGGCCAGTAAAGAATACTCGAAGCAGGATAATACTATTACAGAAGAAGTTTTTTGCCAACTGTAAATAATTTCTTAGAACTTGGTATATTCAGTAACCTAATAATATAATATCAGAAATTAACATTGTGTACGCTCTGGTGACATATGCGCTCTCAACTAGACTTGTGATGACGTCACAAGTGCATCACTACACATTTGTCTTCCGTTGTCATCGGCTCACAAACTCTGTAGGCCTACAATGTACGGCCTACAGGAAAATTTATCATTCAGTCTACAACACTGGCTCAATTGCATCGGCCAGATGACATTGTTTCTCGTTCTTTTTTCTCTTCCAATTTGACACCATAAAAATGCAAAACTACACACAACGAATATCGCGTGGTCATGGTGACATAATTATAAAGTGGTAGGCCTAATGCATCTGATCCATACTTAAGTCTAGTTTCCATAAAATCACTCCGATGCCGCTAGTATTTTTAGTGGAAGCGTTACACTACTGTAAGTAGCTGTTCCCGACGCATTCAAGAAGGCTCCCCAATTCGATCCACCAATCAGCGTCACCATCGCTATTGTTTGTCGTCATCGATAGCATGTATCAATTTTATGGAAATCAACCTTTAGGTAGGGCCTATTCTTTTCCCTTGCGTAGTTATTTTTTTTTTTTTTTTTTTTT
>NW_022744423.1:0-5583 GCF_011630105.1 Anneissia japonica | reverse complement strand
TCATTCTTAGATCCACCACTGATGATATATCATTTATTTCATCCTTAAAACACATTTAGAATACAATGACAAACACTGAAAAAAAAAAATGAGCACATCTAAAATCCCACAATGGAATTGGTGAACAGGATCCAAAAAGGGTCTCCAGACACAGAAAGCAACATGACCCCCAGGCCCAGAGTTACGCTATGCCCCACGCCTATTAAAATTTTGAAATGAAATATGGTAACTAATTTAGGAAGTATCAACAGAAATATTGTATTATACTGTACCTGTCTTATCACTTGTTGTAGACATCTTGATAGCTTTCTATGGTGTCTTCAATTCCATGTTTTGCTTGATGCCATCTTATTCTTGTTGATGGCCTGGTTAGGCCCAGATTGGCAGCACTACTTAACAACCTGTAAATAAGTATAGTTTTCCAAATTTACAGAGTTTTAAACCTGTCAAATTGTAGGGGTATATTCCCTACTCCTGATTTCCACGCAGATGTTGGAGAAAATCAGGAAGAATGTATTAATATGATGCAGTAATTTACGATTCTCTGCACCACTTTTCCTAGCGATTTTCCAAGCAAATTTGAGCTGGTTTTTGAGGGTACTGTAATGTAAGAGCAAATAGAAAAGTTTATTGGAATATCACTCCCGGGAAATATTGAACGCCCTCCCTCATCAATTTTTTTTTTTTTTAGAGTAATATCTAATAATTTTTTCTACGTGCCCTAAAGTATATCATCCGCATAATTAAAAAAAACTTTACAGTAAGGATCTAGTAGTACTAGTAGAACTACTACACAAGGCCTACATAGGCCTAGGCCTATCCTTGGCCAGATGTCAAACCAACAAAGGGCCATTGGACCTACCAAGCCTCAAGGTCTTATTGACGAAATGAGTCATGCAAAATAAATATCTTTCTCAAGCTGTCCCTACTGTACTGAGGCCTGCCTAGGCCTAGGCTAGGCTAGCCTTTGTCATTGTATGGCTGACAGTCAGAGAGAGCTAAACAAAACTGGCATGAAACTCAAAGCACGATTAAACGCGGCTTCATTGAAATGACATACTGAAATATACAAACCTTACTATAACAAAGTCTCTGATAACAGGAAAGAACAACGACAATTTTTCATTTTACGCCTTATTAATTTTAGTAATGGTGTTTCCACTATTTTTAATATAGCGTCCTCTACGAAATTCAATGATAAACCGGGAACCAACGGAACCAAACTTTTTAGAAAGAGGGCGGCGGACTGATATTATCTGTTATTAATGGTTTTACAGTAATTATTTGTTGGCATAATAAAGAGGGGGAGACTGAAATGTACCGATATCAGGATAACACTCCTGCATTGATATCGGTATTGTTATACTCCTATAAAACTTGTTAACATTATTATTAAATGTAATTGATTCTTTTAATATTTTATTCATAATTTAATTCAATTAACAATTACTGTAGATCATTTTCAGCACACGCATTTATTTGACATTTTCAACAAAACATAATTACTGCCCTCTATAATTACCGACTGCGTAAATTTTTTTATAAAGCACCATTCTTTGAAACTTTAAAAATAGTTAATCATTATTAAGTACTTTCTCAATCAATTAATTTAAACTGCTCTGTAGGCAGTTCAAACGCTCAATCACATTTCCCTCTTCCCAAATTTATTTATGCTTTTAAAGTCCTTTGCCAACCAGACAAGAAGAAGACAGTGTCGGATGTACCTATTATGGCATACATTATGGTTGTGTCGGAAGACTAGTAAGCAATATAAAAAATTATTTACAGATTCCTAACACCCTTTTTTATTTTAATTTGAGAGTAAAATTCAAGAGTTTAAATTCAGTCTAATTTAGTTTGGATCCATAATTTTTCAAACGGGATGGGGTGGGGGGCACATTAGTTTCAGAATAGATAAGTGATGAGTAGCACATAACACATTAAAATTATTAAACTTTAGTGGCAAAACAGGGGGAGGGAGAGTACGTTCCCCCGTGCCCCTACTGTATCCGCCCCTGAGTGCTGTGTTTCATCCTGAATAATTTTAACTACAATACTTTATGTCACATACTTTATGTGAATATCAGAACATCAAACTTCTTGTAGACCCTACGATTTCAATCAATGCTTTTGCTAATTTTAAGCGACTAAAAAGTCCAGAATTAAAAATGCAACAAAAGAAGTAAAAAGAGTTTTCAATCTGGCCAGAAATCGGTGCTATAGCATGGCCAGCTTTTTGGCAGAAAATGTATAATGGCTATGGAGATTTTTGTGTAATCGGGAAAAATTCAAGAAAAGAAAGAGGGAAGGAGGAGAGAGGGGGGAAAGAGAGTGTTTATCCAGTCCCCGACCGTAGATTTTCTAGCAATTCTCATTGGCGGATCTGGGGGATCAGAGGTCCTGATACCCCTCGCTTGGGAAAAAAATAAAATAAAAATAAAAAGAATTCTAGACCCAACTTTTCAAACCCGTGAGCTGATTTTTTTTTTTTTGAATTGGCTGCTTCGCAGCAATTATTTTTTTTTTTTTTTTTGTTAAAATAAGAAAATTCACTTTAATTTTTAATTAATATGTTTTTTTATGCCTGTTTTATTTCTTCCATTTTTATAATTTTAATTTGGTTTTATGCCTGGTGCTGTGCTTTTTATTCATTCTTTCTTGTTTATGTTGTGAATTTCTTGAATTTTGGTGTTCTGTTTTTAAATCCTTAAGCAATTATTGTAATACACCCATATACAGTCTTTTGGCTGTTTGTTTGTAATTTTTAATTCATATTTTAATCTGAATAAAGAATAAAGACCTTGAATACAAAATTAGTCGGGAAAGCTAATTTCCCGCAATCTAGGAATCAACATTTTCTCGAATGAGGACCCCCGGCCCCTTTTTATTTTTCGGTTCATCGATTGATGAAAAAAAATAATACGTATGCAAAATTGGCCTATTTACTGTAATAATGAGAACAATTTATCTTACCGTTTTTAAGGGGGAAAACCTTGAATTTTGAAGAACTTAATAAAAAGTCGGGAAAGCTCATATCCCACCATTTAGAAATCAACATTTTTTCGGGGAGAATCCGAACCTCGTTTCTCTTTGGGGTTTATTGATTCATGGAATCGATTTCAAGTGGGGAAAACCTTGATTCAATTTTGAAGAACTTAAAATTCATAAAAAGATGGAAGTGGTTATTTGCACGGTAGACTGTGCGAATTAGCTCTTATGGGAAGTGGTTATTCGCACGGTGAATAAGCTCTTATGAGTCTTATACGGTAGACCTAGCCAATCAGCATTTAAGGTTTCATGACGAAACGGCTGTCATACCGTGCGAATAAGTTCTTATTCCCAGTTCGCACGGTACATCGTGAAATAACTATATTTAACACGGTATCGACTCAAAAGGCTTTTGGTTGTTCACAATCACAATAGCAGCCATGAAAGCCTGATGTCAATCAAGGTCGGTCAGGCATTTAGTGACTACAATTCATTTATTGATTTCCTTAAAGAAATTTCTGGACGAAAATAACCTTGTTGTAGAGTACTGTGCATACAACAATCTTTAGACAATTATCATAGCTCTCTATGATCTCTGAACGCTATGTGCTTGTATATCATTAGGCCTACAATCAATGTATCCAGTAGCATTTCGAAAACACTCCCACACATCATTGAAAAGGTCCAAAAGGCAGTGAAGAATGTACATCAATATAAATCTTATTTTTCAGTACAGTACAAAGTAGGCCTACATATATTCGGTGGCGGATCCAGGATTTATTATGGTAGAGAGGGATTAGGAGGGACTTTTAGAGATGTGCGAGTCTACAGGTGGGCAAAATTAAAACCCTATTAAAACTGCACATAAAATTGAGTAATTTTGCATCAGTGTCGAATCCTCTCATCCTCCTCTGTCCCAACTCCCATCATGGTTGGTGCTAAGTAATTAATTTTCTTTTGTTTCCCCATTTAATATTTTTGAATGGAACAAAAATCAATATCACTACTAGGGCCTATGATAGGGGACTATACCACCAGTACATACTCCACAAAGGCTTTTTTCATGGCAATTTCTAAACAAGGATAGCATAAGAAAAGAGTAAAAGGTCTGCAGACACAATTCTAAGCTAGGAACTATTGCACTTTGAGTTAGGGTTATCAAATCGACTGTCTGTGCTGTGCCCACTCATACGATATGCTGTGAAATAATTATACAGTATTTCTATCTACAACATTCTACCGTCCGAATAAGGGTTTTTTTCGACAATTCGCACGGTACCGTGCGAATAAGCTCTTATGAGTCTTATTACACGGTAGACCTAGCCAATCAGCATATAAGGTTTCATGACGTAACGGCTGTCATACTGTGCGAATAAGTTCTTATTCCTAATTCGCACGGTCCGTGCGAATAATCTCTTCCTAAAAAGATACCTCTGAAGTCGGGAAAGCTCATTTCCCGCCATTTAGGAATCAAAATTTCCCCGGGGGGAAACACCCGAATTCCACTTTCTTTTTGGGGTTTATCGATTCATGGGAAAAAGAACGCGTATGCAACTACTCATTTCTTTTTTATGTATATACACACATAACAGACCTATTTACTGTAATGAGAATGAGAAAGTTTACCTGACCATTTTCAAGAGATGAAAAAACCTAGAATTTTGAAGGAATTTAAAGTCCTTAAGCCATTAAAATACACCTAGCTCGAAGTCGGGAAAGCTCATTTCACGCCATCTAGAATCAAAGTTTTCGAGGGGGAGGACCCCGACCCTTCTCCCTTTTTGGGGTTCTTGGTAAAAATTTTGGCCCCCACTCCCTAAATTTGAACACATTCACATTCCCATTCATCTTACTAGTGCCCCTACCCCACTTTGAAAAAAAATGTTCCGCCGGCCCTGTAATAGTCATCACCACTCGACTACCCCTATCCATTGCATGCAAGGTCATGCACCAAGCAAGACCATTAACGATAGAGTTCACTAACTCGGTCCCGTATGAGCCAACTAACGTAGGAAGGAAATGCATGAACCGCGATCCTCTAAGCCATAAAAATGCGATGAACCTTGCACTACCAAGTGCCTGTTAGTTGTCTCCGAGAATACGAGACTCTGAACTTGTTTGAAGCTCTTCCCCATGGGTACTCGCTTGTAACCCCATCCATGGTAATACAAACCTCGAAAATAGGGTCAGTGCATTACTCCGAAGGTTCTTTGGTCCGAAGGGCCTTTGGTCCATCAGTTGGTCCTAAGTAAATATATTTGAAATATAGACAACAATATTAAGCAAGAAAACACATGGTATGCCTATATTGGCTAACAGTACAATATACAATTATTGCTTGTTGCACGATGTTCAACTCTGCAACATAATTGTTGCTGAACCCTGGGATCTTGAAAACTGGCCCATGTTTAACCGTTTAGTTCGTTTGTCCTGTGAATGAGTTAAATATGTTTGCAGATGAGAACCTTTTTATGTAGCATATCCTTA
This sequence comes from Anneissia japonica, assembly GCF_011630105.1. Classification (NCBI taxonomy): domain Eukaryota; kingdom Metazoa; phylum Echinodermata; class Crinoidea; order Comatulida; family Comatulidae; genus Anneissia; species Anneissia japonica. The sequence goes on along the minus strand of NW_022744423.1, from coordinate 108 downwards.
TAAAATGTAATTAAGGCTTTTTTTACATGTTTATTACATAGTACGGTACCACAGCGATTATTTACTGTAGATGCGAAACCCGATTGTTGTCAAGTATATAATAATATA
>NW_022744422.1:0-790 GCF_011630105.1 Anneissia japonica | reverse complement strand
TTAAATTTTTGTTTTGTAATTTGTTTGTGGTTTGACTTTTCTATGAAATGATTAGAATCCATCTAGTAAATTTGTGACTATTTAGATGATTCAGTTTCAATTATGTTTCTTTTTTATTATTTACTAGCAATTTTTTTTTACCTCGTCTTTGTTTCTCTTGTTTTAAATACTAAATGTTATTTTTGCCGGCCATGATGACAGTATACAATATCCACAGCAAACGATAAAAATCCAAGATAATAAAATCCAAGGTTCAACTTCTCTATAGAGAACTCCGTAACACGGTGTAACTTTCGAACGATCGAAAAAGAATGAGGAAGTTGCATGGTTGCGGGGCCTCTTGTGCTTGGCACCAGGAGTCGACTGTTCTATTATTTTTGAGGGGTGTTTCTCGTGAGAGAAAAAATAGGCAATTAGTCGGTTTATCCAGGTACGTATTCACGAAGTAGACGTTATTTCTCACACAGCTATTGTGTATACTAAAATATTAAGAGCTGGAGATGTTATTGGTGAAGAATGACAGCCTGAAAGTATTTTGGATGTTGCATGATGTACAGTAACAAAAATAGTGACAATTCTATGTAACTAATAGTAATTTAGCCCTCCAAAGATAGTAATTTAGCCCATAATATAGTTCAGTATGAATACCAATCTTTTTGTACAAAAATCTAAATGGCAGCAATAAAATGAATGAAAACAGCAACAAAAATATTCGATATGAACATTTTTTTTGTCCAACTCACCTTGGCAACTGGGCGAGAACTTGCCCATTCTCAAAGGTTTTTAATGT
>NW_022744421.1:0-659 GCF_011630105.1 Anneissia japonica | reverse complement strand
TGCAAATTTTTGACTTTCCGCCATATTTCGAGTACTTTTCCGAAAAACTTCAAACTTTCAAAGGGATAGTCTTTGTATCAGGCTATCTCACCGTGCCTAACAAAAAAAATTGCATTTTGACTCAACTATTTAACATTGTCACTTTTTGCACAAAAGTGCTTATCTCGCCGAGTTGAGCACTTAGTGCAAATTTTTGACTTTCCGCCATATTTCGAGTACTTTTCCGAAAAACTTCAAACTTTTAATGGAATAGTCTTTGTTTCAGCCTATCTGACCGTGCCTAACAATAAAAAAATTACATTTTGACTCAACTTTTTAACATTGTTACTTTTTGCACAAAAGTGCTTATCTCGCCGAGTTGAGCACTTAGTGCAAATTTTTGACTTTCCGCCATATTTCGAGTACTTTTCCGAAAAACTCAAACTTTCAATGGAATAGTCTTTGTTTCAGGCTATCTCACCGTGCCTAACAAAAAAAAATTGCATTTTGACTCAACTTTTTACCATTGTCACTTATTGCACAATAGTGCTTATCTCGCCGATTTGAGCACTTAGTGAAAATTTTTGACTTTCCGCCATATTTCGAGTACTTTCCCGAAAAACTTCAAACTTTCAATGGAATAGTGTTTGTTTAAGCCTATCTCACTTTGCCTAACAAAA
>NW_022744420.1:0-963 GCF_011630105.1 Anneissia japonica | reverse complement strand
AAGATGGGAAAGAGAATGTTTATCCAGTACCCGACCGAGTTACATTTTCTCGCAATTCACATTGGTGGATCTGGGAGGAGGGGATCATGGGTCCTGACCCCTCCCTTGTGCAACAAAAAAAAGGGGAAAAAGAAAAGGATTCTAGACCTACCTTTTCGGGACCCGTGAGCTGATTTTTTTTTTTTTTGCTATTAGAAAATTAGAATTTTGAAGAACATAAAATTCATTAAAACACACTTCAAATGTCGGGAAAGCTCAATTCCCGCCATCTAGGAATTAAAATTTTCCCGGGGGAGTACCCCCGGACCACCCTTTCTTTTTGGGATTTATCGATTCATGGAAAAAAAAATTACGCATGCAACTACTCACTTGTTTATGTATGTATACACACATAAAATAAAAAATGAGAAAAATTTACCTGACCTTTTTAAAGAGGGGAAAACCTTGAATTTTGAAGGACTTTAAAAGTCATTAAAAGACATTTCAGAAGTCAGGTAAGCTCATCTCCTGACATCTAGAAATCGAATTTTTTTCCGGGGAACCCGGACCCTTTATCTTTGGAGTTCATTGATTAATTGAATCATTTTCAAGGGGTAGGGGGGGGGAAACCTTGAATTTTGAAGAATTTAAAAGTCATTAAAAGACACCACAAAAGTTGGGGAAAGCTCATTTCCCGCCATCTAGGAATCAAAATTTTCCCGGGGAAGAACCACAGGACCTCCCCACCCCCCACCTTTCTTTTTGGGATTTATCGATTCATGGAAAAACTACGTATGCAACTTAATCAATCTTTTTTTTATGTATGTATACACACATAAGGCCTATTTACTGTAATAACAATGGGAAAAATATTATCTGAAAGTTTTCAAGAGTGGAAAACCTTGAATTTTGAAGAACTTAATTACTTTTAAGTTCTTCAAAATTCAAGGTTCCCCTCTTGAAAATTATTATAATGAATCAATG
>NW_022744419.1:0-1336 GCF_011630105.1 Anneissia japonica | reverse complement strand
TAAATTAACCTAATTTTTTGATAAACAAATTAAATAACATTAATTTTTAATGAAATATATTTAATGATATAGGCGTATTTGCTACCATCTACCGTAACACACAATTTGAAATAAAAGTAGGCGTATGTTGATATAATTAATATCGAAATATTGAATCCCAACACGATGGCGTGTATTTCAATAGGCCTACTTGGAGTATGTATTATACTTCCTTATCTGAGATTAATCAGTGGATCTTTCAGAGAATAATCACTAATGGGCATTGACCTCCGAAGTACTGTAGAAGTACAGAGAATAGAGTGTTTTTTTGTGGATGAAATATGGGTATATAGAACGACTAGGAAAAAGGTGTGATATCAAAATTCCAAAAGATATCCTGTTTTCTTTCCTGTATTTCTTATGTAAAACCGGATTTAAACTTTCAAAACGTTTCTACAATGTTTATTTAGGCTTCATCAATACGGTATTGCGAATGCATCAATAGTCAATCAGTCAATTGATTGAATAACGCTTTTGTATCATCGGCACACCTTTTTAATGTAACCTTACTATGACTAGACAATAATTAATTGATATAGAGAAAACACAAAAATGTTCTCTCTTATGAAGTATAATTAAAATAACCTGATGGAAAAAAAATCAATAGGAAAACTAGGAGGAACAATGCATCGAAAAAATGGAGGGGGGGGGGTGGGAATAGCCTGGGCCTGGAATACCTCTCCAGGTAGAAAAAAAATCAGTGGGGAAAATTAGCAGGTGGCAAGTAGCTACCGTAATAGTGCTGTATTCTGTAAAGTAAAGCCTCAAACCACCTCGATTTTGAGTCTACTAAATTTAAAAATCTTCCCAGGCTTTTGCAGATATAGCCAGAACTAACTTCATATTTGGAGTTTTTTGATATTTTTTTTGCAGATTATGTTTTTTTTAGATTTCAGTGAGTTAACCAACTCAAAGGCAAGCTTGCGTACAAAAAAACATGCACATTCATCTTCTATACACAATTAAAAATAAAAATTTAAAAGTAGATAGACATAGTTGAAACTAATACAGAAACAAATTATTTTCTATTTAAAATATTTAAAAAAAAAATAAATTAAGAAACATTTAAATGTATATATATATATATATGTATATATATATATATTAGGAATTTCGTTGTCTTTATTTATAATGAGAAAATTATTTATCAAAATATTTAATTTCATTTGTTTTTATTTTTGGATAGCTTCATGGATAATCAACATTGTGACAATGAACACGCAAGACCACAAGCACCGCCAAAGCTTTTGGTGAATTGAATCTCAAACGCGATAACGAAAGCTCTCTAATGACTCAA
>NW_022744418.1:280-871 GCF_011630105.1 Anneissia japonica | reverse complement strand
TCAATCACTTACACAACACAAAGTATTGTCGATTAGACAGTGAAGTATGCCTAGGCGTTAGTTAGGCCTGCCTATACTTGTCATTTTAGGCTAGCTAGGGCCAAGCGAGTAGTACTAAAGTGCGAGGCAGCGAGGCAGCGAGGCAAAACGACGATTCATGCGAGGCATCGTTTTGCCATTTAGTCCGGGGGCATATGTCGAAAAATGGGCTCCCGTGGGATTTTCGTGATCATTTTAGTTTTTTTGAAGGAATATATACTTTGAAGTATGCTGAATCCAATAAAATGAGTCGCCAATTTTTTTACGCTCATCTTCATATGCAAATTAGTTAAAATATGCAAATTAGTTCTGAAAATGTAGGGTACTTATATCTCGGTAACCACTTGTCGTAGAAAGTTGACTCTTTCTTAAAGTTGTTCAGAACATGCATGTTTTTATTTACCTAATGAAACATTTTCTTCACAAATGACCGGAAGTGCCATTTTGCCGACCTTATTAGCATAAATATGCAAATTAGGGGTGGAAATATAGGGAGCTATATCTAGAAAACCACTGGTCGTACAGAGTTGCTTTTTGCAGCAAAATGTTTAA
>NW_022744418.1:0-199 GCF_011630105.1 Anneissia japonica | reverse complement strand
CCTCAACTTTGCGTGAATTTAATATCTTGGCAACCATTGATCGTACAGAGTTGCTTTTTGTAACAAAATATTTACATTATGCACATTTATACTCTAACAGAATAATTTCTCAATATCAACCAGAAACTTTTCTTTTGACCTTTGACCTATCTTTGCAGTATATAGGCCTATTATATATGTATATATACCTGATGATGAC
>NW_022744417.1:0-1524 GCF_011630105.1 Anneissia japonica | reverse complement strand
ATAAAGCAATGTAAGATGCATTTGACTTTTTCGTTTATGAGTGGATTGTGGAGACACTATTTTTTAAGCTTTTAGACCAAGTGGTTGAGGAGTTATGATCATCCGTTACCTGTTACTTGTTATTTGTATAGCGCCTTTCTTTACAGTTACAACGCGCTGAAGTTCTTTTTCCCTGGTCATTGGGTCTACATGCTAAGTTTTGCTGCTGGTAATCAGCGCATGAGCAAGTAACCCCACCAGGTCCCTATTTATACTCCTGGGTGAAGAGAAGCAATACTAGAAGGCAGCAAAAAATTGTTGGCCCCAAAAACTCAGGTGTAAATACTATTTTTGTGCTTTTAGAGCAAGTGTTTGAAGAGTTATGACCTAGAATATGTTATATGAAGGTCATTGACCATTGACCTTGAATATCTGGTCAACGCTACTATAAAAACGCGGCAAAATTTTGTTCATGATTATTTACATATAGGCATACAAGAATATGCAAAAAGTCCTTTTATTAGAGTTTGTTTAAGGTCAAACCATATTTAGCCTCTACTATTACAGAAAATGCTATAAATTATATATTATAAACAAACGAATTGAGTACTGTATTTAAGTTGAAATTTATTCACGAAAAGTCAATTGTGCTAATAACCGGTAAAAAAATAAATGAAAAGAGAATATGGCAGCTTGGCCATGGAAATATATCTGAGGTTGAGACATATAAATATTTAGGATATATTATATCTAGAAATAGATCAGACCATAACCATACAAAAGAGGTCCAGCAAAAGGGTAAGAAAATAATTGGATATATTCAGTCTATCCTTAACAGACAGGATGACTATAATACGGTGACATAGTATGGAAATCCCTAGGTATACCCTCCATCAACTATGCTTGTTCAACATGGTCAGGAGGGTGTACCGATATGGTAAACCTTGAAGAATTGCAAATTCAGATGGCAAGGGTAATGCACCACGCACATCTAGCAAAGAGGCACTTTAAGCAGAGCTAGGGTGGCACTCATTAGAGGCAATTCAAAACTGCCAACGTGAACATTTCTTAGCAGGCTAAAGAACTTCAGTGAAGACCGATGGCCTCTCTTAGCACTCAATGCTCTAATAAATTAAGGTGAAACTAAAGGGATTAAGTGTACTTGGTTTGATAACATGAACAAATTGTTTTCTTCTATTGGGTTTGAAAGTAATAATTACGACTTGTTGACTGTCATTGAAAACAAGATTAGAAGAAGATAATAAACAGATCTTATATGAAAGTGCAGTAAACAGGAATTCACTGGCTTCCACATACTTACAATTAAAATCGCCATATGACATCTCAATGGAAAATTATTTACTTGACAAACTCGACTTTAATGGGGTTAGCATTAAATTTAAGGCACGATCGAATAACTTACCATTAAAAAGCAAAGTAAGTAAATGGAGTAATGACATCAGTGAGATATGAACACTATGTAAATCCGGTACTGAGGATATTAATCAGTTCTTATTTACGTGTAGGAATAATAAAATTAATGAT
>NW_022744416.1:0-647 GCF_011630105.1 Anneissia japonica | reverse complement strand
ATGAACATTAATGAGAGAATGATGACTGTCTTTGGCATTAGAGTCTCATTACTGTATTTATCATGGTATGCAGAAATCTACATATAAGCACAGCATGTGTGATTTTATTGGGAATGAGTTTATTAATTTTAAATGACTCCTCCCTTATCTACAAGATAATCTACACTGATGAGAGCATGAACCACCCTATTATGTGCTAGATTCACACGAAACATGCCATGCATCAAGACCAAGTTCACAGGTGCACATGCATCTTACGAACATCATCTGCTGAAGCATAATTGCACACATGATCTGGTTATTATTTAACTGCTGTTGATGATTGTGAGCAGTCTGTGTGTGTGCACAGGTAGACCTATTTATCAAGTGTTTTGCCTGTTTGCAGAAAATTTTGGACAAAAAAACAGGAGCAGGATTTCTATGAATTAATTATAGGCACAAAAAAATAGAACATGAAGGTCATAAATATATGAGATTGACACGTGGCAGGGGAGGGGGATAAATGTATTCTCTAATTCATAGGGAATAAATGCATTGTGACCCTGGGGAATGGAATGTTTCCCTGGAGATTAAAATGGCCCGGGGGGGGGGGGGCTTTGTGGAATTATCAGCCTGTATTTTCCGGCTGATGTGACTATACACAATCA
>NW_022744415.1:341130-383065 GCF_011630105.1 Anneissia japonica | reverse complement strand
ACAGCGCCACTGTGTGTAGGTCTAATTTAACGTAACTGGCCTGACCTAATTAAAAAGCTCGTGTTATAAATGTAGTGTTTTGCCTGTGGAGGTGGGTTCTCTAGGGGAGTATTCTAAAGATATGAAATGAGATTAAATAATATTTTAAAATTAAATAATAAGCGATGTAAAAAGTATAAAAAGCAAATCAGCGAGCTGGCAATGACCAGCAGCTATTATTTTTATCTGGAACACCAGACACTCGCCTGAGCCGCTGGTAAAATTGTCTTTATTTGTAATTGAGGTAGCAGGTCAAAATGGCAATAAACCGAAACGGCAATGACCAAAACGTCAATAACAAAAATGGCAATCAATCAAAACGGCGATGAACCCCAGCAGCAACGGACCAAAACGGCAATGACAAGTACCAAACGGCATACCAAAATGGCAAAGGAGTGAAATCAATGCCAAGATTAGCAAGCGCCACTGGGTGTGTGCCGCAGTTTGTAATTTTCTGAATCATTTTGAGATTGTCCCGATAGGCAAATCAAATATCGCCATGGGCTCTTTTCCCCACTTTTAATGTCTATTATTAATTTGCATTTTTTTACTTTTATGACATAAATTGTTTAACCTCATTTTTGTATTGGAGTTTTATTTGTTTAATGTTTTACTGCTTTTATTCCTCCCTGGCCCCATCCAAGGCAATATTTTTAATATTGAATTTGTATGATTATTTTTATTATTATTTTTATTATTATTATTATTATTATTATTATTTTTATTATTATTATTATTATTATTGATATTTTTGTTATTATTATTATTAATTGTTATTGATATTATTGCTGCTGCTGCTGCTGCTGATATTTACCATTTTTGCCATTCGTAGTACACTTTCATGTTTGAGTTTATAATTAGTTTATTTTTTTGCGTTTTTACTTTTATGACATAAATTGTTTAGCATCGCTTTGGTCTTGCCGTTTTGGTCTATTGCTGTTCTGGTCGAAAAGGTGTTCGGTAAGTAAAAAGTGCTGTTTTGGTTTTTTGCCGTTTTGGTTATTGCTGTTTTGACTCATTGCCCTTTTGGTTTATTGCCGTTTTGTCCTGAAACCGTAATTGATTTTTTTTGTACAAGCATCATGCTTTTCTTGTCTCTGTAAGTTCCCATCCTGCATGTGCTTAATTAAGCCATGACCTGGGTTGTTTGTCACATTCTTTTATTGTGTTTCATAAAGAATGACTTTACATATCCACTGACCACGTCGGGGACATCGGCCCACTCGTCAAGGCATTACCCACACCCCTGCTGGAGATGACCTCCTCATCCTGTTGAGAGAATCCATTCCCTAACCACTGATACATATTTTGTATTTTAGGAAGATTTTACAATCGTATCAAAGCATAACCCTCAACGACAAGTTCCTTTTCAATTCATACCCAAAGAGCCTGATTTATTGGGCTATAGGCCTAATAATAATAATAATAATAATTTATTTTTTTAAATTTTATTTTATTCAGTATAAAACCAACAGCGATGAAAACCGCCACTAACAGGTTCAACTAAAACATATATAAATATATATTATAAACTTCAAAACTGAAATAAACTAAAATACACTTACACAAATTTAATTATTTTGCTTTTAAAAATATTAAGACTATCATAAAAAATATCAATATTAAAACAAGTATCAAGTAGTCTATTAAATTCGTTCGGTAAACGTTGAAAAATACCCCGTTTTGTGCAATCAACACGACCGTAAGGAACATGAAGTAAACACTTACTGCGGGTACGAGTCGGGATGTTTAAACTGAACATAGAAACAAGAGGACAATCATAAATGGAATTTAAAGACTTATATAAAAAAACCATGTCAAAAATAATTCTACGATTTTCAAGAGACATATTATAATTGGGACAAGTATGACTAAGAAACCTAATAAACTTATTCTGAACATTAGAAATACGCTGAGCTTGTGTAAAAGAAACTGAACTAAAAATAACAGAACAATATTCCAAATGGGGGCGCACAATTGAACGGTAAAGAGATACTAATGTCTTGCCATTTTTCATAAACCTGCAATTCCTCCATAATAAACCAAGCATCTTGTTTGATTTTGACACAACAAAATTAACATGTAAACAAATATTTAACTTATTATCAATTAAAACACCTAAATCTTTATGATAATAATAAATATACCTGTAATAATAAAATAATAATAATAAATATAATGATGATTATAATAATTATATTTATGTAAACATGCATAAATATAAATTATAAATAAAATAAAAACACTTTCAATAAAGAAAAATAGATAATTATACATTGACCTTTTAACAAAATATCTCAGGGCCATGACTAGAGATGACATGTGCTAAAGCCCAACACAACAAGTGGTCATCTCTAAACCCCTGACCAACAACAATACAATAAAATATATAAAATAGCATATAAAATAAAATGAAGTTAAAAAGATAAAATTGAAATATTCATAAGAGAGAAGTTTTAAAAGAAATACCGTCAACTTGGGAATGGATGTCAGGAGGAGAGTGTTTCAGAGTTTAGCTGCTTCGACATTTACAAGTAATTCTGGAATAGAGTGGTATGAACCTTGAATCTATTATGACTGGAATTCATCACTTATGGAATATTCATAGAGGCTGGGAATTCCCCCAATAGTAACTAAGAGCAAATCAAACCCTGGACACCGTCCTCTTGGCATCCAAAGGACATACTTCATATTTCCCCCTTATTGAACAAAAGCTATTCTTGTTGCAGATTTTTGGATGTTCTCAAGCTGCTTAACATGTGACCTTGTCGGTCCCCAAACAGAACAGCAATAATCTAAAACAGGTAAAACAATGGACTTTTACATGTACAATTGCAAAAAGAAAAGAAAACCTTGGCCAACAGAAATACGGGAAATGAAACCAAGCGATCTAGAGGCTCTCGAGCAGACATTAAGTGAGATCAGATGAGATATGAACTCCAAGAATTTAGCTTCATGGTGTTTGTATTTGTTCCAGAACTCCTGTTAATACAATAGTAAAATGGCTGTAAAACCATCACTGAGAACGACAACTTTCGAGGTTTTATTTCAAACCAAGTCTGACATTCCAACAGATGACATTCTCACCAAAATTGACTGGAATCTTACTTTGAAAGTGAATAGTATTAGTAAAATTGCAGAATGGCGCCACTTTGGAAACCTGCTACATATATGGCATGTCAAAATGACTTCAGATTTGGCCGTCTCTGAATGCTTTGAAGAGGTAAGGTTTGAAATTTTAAACTGTGTCTTAGCTGTTGGCATCATTCTAAAAGGGGAAAAAAAAATAAAATTATTTTCTAGCTCATTTGCAAGCATTATATCGTTGTCGCATAGAGCAATATTCTCAGTGGCGGATCCAGGAATTCGTAATAGAAGGGTGTGGGGGTGGGGGGCAAGGAGGAACTTTCACAGATGGAGGGCCTAATACTTTTTACACTTTATTTGATTATAAACACACATTTTTTTACGATTATCTTCATCACTCAGGGACATTATTGATAAAATAGAGAAGCAATTTGTGGTTGAGAGCGGTTTATCTTTACTGCTCCATGGCTTCATCTTGGAGTTTGTTGATTTTTTTAAATGTTGTATTGCTATAAAAATAAATACAATAAGAATAACAAAAATTGTAAAAAATATCTAAAAATTGGCAGTATAAGGTTTTAATTGTGTTATAGTGAACTTGAGTTTTACAGAAATGTACATATGGATATCAAAACATTAAGAATAATAAATTTGATATAAACTAACATAAAAAATAAATAAATTGTTGAATTGATTCATTGGAAAACCTAAAACATTGCAGAAGACATCACGGATAAAAAAAAGTTGTTTAGGAAGCTGAAAATAGTTTGTTTTATGTATATTCAATCACACAACAGACGAGGTGGTTAATTTGCTGCAATTAATTTTAAATAAATCACCGACAGACCTAGATGGTCGAAAACGTTTGTGAATCTATTTAAAAATGCAGCAAATTAAGAACCTCGTCTGTTTGATTGAACACATTTGCCTATGTACAGTAGTCCACCGCTGTTGGTTTTGATTACTATATATATAATGTATGTAAAAATAGTAATATATCTACAACTAAGCTACAGTACTCTTCAGTTCTTAAATTATTGATATTTAATAAGATTTCTTTCTTCACATTTTCCCTGAACAGGTCCGTCAACAATGGTGCCGTAAGAAGCTCATTTACTTTCCGTGGCTACGACCAGTAAGCAAAGACGTATATGGCCGAGGCAGGGGCGAACCACACCACCCTGGAATAAAAGTAAAATCGTTCACCTTAGGGTCCGTACGTAATCGTGGGGAGTTCATAGCCGCTGAGCAGCAAGATAATGATGTTAAGGTGACATTTGAACATGACTCAAAACTGTTAACAATCGATTTCATCGAGAAAGGGAGGAAACGTTTCCCACACAGGTGATTATGGTTCATATAATGAATTAGATCACTAGAAGGGGAAGCTATATGGAATGATGCCTCATGGTCAATGGAGGCTAGTCAAAACTGTCTAACATGAGGTTATATTGCCAACAGAGACCAAAAGGGTCTTCCCTTGTCCAATGTGAGGGAAGAACCCCTTCACATCCTTCACTTACTGGTGTCGCCAATGTTCAGCGTAACTGACTATGCTACCCATTACCTTGCTTGTTGGTAACACAATCATTGTATGTAACTTGGTACTCTAAAAATTTTTCAAACTTTATGTCAACGAAATAGAATCGTTTTGATCTGTGTCTTATTAATCAAAAGTTGTACGGTAACTTATTTTGCATGGAACTATTATAAAATTATACATCCTTGATTCTTGTATTGAATTTTTTATTAATGTTTTCCAGATTTCTTATAACAGACTGTACTGTATATATATGGCCCTCGTGCTCTTAATATTCTCTTAGGCGATCATATTGATTTTAAAATTTATATATAAAGTGTTATCAAAACATCTGAAACATGAAAGAACATTTGGTTATCATTTTTTTGACACAGAATGGAATTCCATTATGACGACTTTCAGCAAATCGTTTTGGTTGATTATCAAAAGAGTGACAAAGCAAGTCTGTACTTATTTGTAAACGTGCCTCCACGCATTCGGCGTGCAGATTCCAGTTTGGTGTCTGGTAACACGAAGTGGAATCGAACAACTGCCTTTGCTGGTTACTCCGCCTCGGTTATTGGTAATTCTTCGGTACTTGCTGTTGCTTTCGAAGGTGACTTGAAGAATACAGTTGATAAGATACTTAAACGTTTCGAATGCTCACAAGCGTTTAGGGTTTACTATGCTAAAACCAACATCATTTTCGACACTCGTAATGATTTTGTTTGTGAACACACATTTTCAAGTTTCGAAACGCAGTATGCAATAAAATCATTTCTTTCTGTTGGAAGAACATCTTCCCATCATTGTAAAAAATTGCTAGATGAAGTCAAGAGAATGGACGAAGAAAAAACTATTAGTGAAGAAGTAATACAGAGAGCTCTGTATTCATTGAACAGACAACTTGAAAATGACTATTTCATTGACCTTAAAGCAGCATTTCTTGTTCTTGTGAATGATGAAAAAAATAACAGAACCAAAGAAGAGGTTCCAGGTAGATGCGTTTACGTGCGTCGTTTTTACTGCACTCCAACAAGGCTTATATTTGAACAGCCAGAACTGATGTTCAGTAATAGAATATTGAGGCAGTACGGTGAAGAATTTTGTGCCCGAATTGTCTTTCGGGATGAAAACTATCGCAAGCTAAATGGCACGGAAGCTAATAGTTCTACTGACATAGCCAAGCGAATCATTCAAACTCTGTTGAAAGGCGTAAAAATTGGTGATCGAAGGTATAAGTTTCTTGCATGTTCCAATAGTCAGCTACGTGATCATGGGTGTTGGCTCTACGCACGAGATAGAATTGGTAATACTGGAGAAACAATACGCAATAACATGGGTGATTTTCACGATATTAGAGTAGTTGCAAAATACATAAAACGAATGGGGCAATGCTTTTCTACTTCTGAGTCAACCGTAGAGGTAAAGGTGGAGACAGGTCAGGTTGAGCATGTTAAAGACATTGAAAGAAATCCATATTGTTTTTCTGATGGAATTGGAAAAATATCTGGAGGTCTGCGTGACAAAGTAGGTAGTCAATCTTCGATATATTTTAATCTTCCTAAAACTGAGTGAGTTTTTTTGGTCGTGTGAATGTAAACCAATTCATGCCCTATCTGATGACGTACATGAGTCTCCTCTACCCATTAACTTGGGTTTCTTTTGTATAATCTATTCCTTATTTTCTTTTTTTTTTTTTTGTTCTTTTCTATTTTCTCCTCTCACGTTTGATCCTTTCTGCAAAGAGACTCAGTATTATACGCTTTACAATTGCCCATCAATACCAGTATTTGAATGGAGTAAGAATATTTTAGAGACAGCTCTGTGTGATTTCATGTTTTAAATGCTACAGAATAAACAGTTCATTATAAAATGTTTTGATAGGTCGGGTGATTTCTACATGGGATACACTTTGTAGAATAGAACGAAAGTTTAAAATTGTAGTTTATTGGTTTATTTTTAATAAATAAATAATAATGATGATTAAAAGGAACATTCATGGTTTACTGTAGGTCTAACTGTTTCCATTAAATTGAATCAACTATTTATGTAGGTGTGCAAAGAGTTAAGCAGAGAAGTCAAACCGTCTGCTTTTCAAATCCGCTACGGAGGATACAAAGGAGTGATAAGTTATGATCCGACTCTAACAGGAGAAAAAATTATTCTTCGTGAAAGCATGTACAAGTTTGAAAGCCGCCACTGTATGCTTGAGGTCATGGATCAATCAAAACCAGGTGATTATAACATAAATCCCTACGCATGCCAGGGGAGGATCTGGGTTCATTAGGGGTGGGGGGTAAAAATGATGAGAGCCCAACTTTCCATGGTCAACTCACTAAATATATACTAGAAGTGAATGTCCAAAGGGCGGATCCAGGATTTGAAGGACGGGGGTCGAAACAGATGTTACAGAAAACCCAAAAAAGAAAGGGAGTCTGGCCCCGGGAAAACTTTGATTCTTATATGGCGGGAAATGAGCTTTCCCGAATTCTGAGGTGTCTTTTAATGACTTTTAAGTTCTTCAAATTTCAAGGTTTTACCCCTCTTGAGAACGGTCAGGTAAATTTTCTCATTCTCCTATTACAGTAAATTGTGTGGGTATAGATACTGTACAGAAAAAAAAAATTGAGTAGTGCATACATATTCTTTTTTCCTTGAATGAAGAACGCACTTTCGTACAAAAAAATGTTTACGACTTCGAACCAAAAACAGTGTTTTTAATTTTATTCAATTGAAGACTAGTTATTCTGAGCCTTTTTTGTCTGATCTGCCAACCTATGCCTAGGTAGGTTAGCATGCCTTTGTAGGCCAGGACCCATTTTTTTAAATACTTTTCTTCACTGCGTGGGGTTTGTTCAAACCCGGTGAATCCCCTGGTCTTGTCTGTGTAGATAGATTAATTTCAAAAACACTATTTATTGAGGTAAAGTGATATTGCTTTATGATAACAAGCTACATATTAAGGCTATACATATATCATCATTTTGAAAATGTAAGATGCAATGAAACAAAATAAAAACAATACAATTCTCAAAAAACTACAGTAAACTCTTCTCAAGACTGGAAATTTCTACAGGTACTTTTTATGTTAGATATGCTCTATAGCCGTATATTTATTTTGTACAGTACTTAGATTTCAAAAACAGTTTACACCCAAATTGAAATTTCTAAAAGCTACATGCATCCCAACACCCCTTAAATCCAGGCATGTATATCATCTAATTTTCCCATTGTAACAAAAAAAATTCAGCTCACGAATCCTGAAAAGGTAGTTCTAGAATTTTTTTGCTTGGCAGCTTAAGGGGGAGTGGAGTAAGGATCCCCTTGACCACCCACCAATGCATGCTCAGTGGCTGTTTAAAAAGCAGGGTGGTTTTACACTCACCATTATTTACTGCCAGCTGATACTTTGAATATTAAAATAGAAGTACTTTAATAAAATTCAATATAATGGATGATAGAATAGATTTTAAATTTCATTTAATTTTTCAACTATTTGATTCATTTTTCCATTTTAATACCTTATTCTTATCCATAATCATATCAATTTTGTTTATCGATCATGTCGGCAATATGAAACCTTCTTATTGATATTCGTCAGTCAAACACGGTTCAACGTTTTATAAAAATTGCTGTCGCTCTTCTTGTCAAATGAAATAGTTAGAATATATGCATTTCTTTCCCTTGTTGATTTTTTAATTTGAATGTTCGATAAATAAAATGTATAGGAGTATGAAAACCTCCTCTGTCTGCCCATCCATTTTATGTATAAGAAAATGTTTGTTTCTGAACGGAAAATAGATATTTATATTATTATCATTGCTGTGATTATCATTAGGTCGTCTATTTTTGAATAAACAAGCAATTACTCTGCTTTCTGGAAGGGGCGTACCGGATGACGCATTTATGAGGCTGCAAGAGGATATGCTTTACCATCTTGCTAACATGCTGCTCGATGAAACCAATGCAGTTAAATCGTTGAAAAAGCGTGTACGTAATGGCATGGCGTTCAGAATTATTTCAGAAAGTGGTATCTCGTTGACTCGGGAACCATTCTTCAAAGGAATGTTACGTACACTGTACAGATATTATATAGGTAATATTGATTTACTAATATTACCATCGAATCTGCAGATAGATACCACATTACTAACAATTGATTTACAGATAGATTATTCTTAAACCTCAGTGTTGGGCTGATAAATGCTAATATACTTTATAATTGGTACCTATATTTATGTACCTTATTAGCTATCATTTTGAAAAATAGATAAAAATTATATTTTCTATTTGGTCGTAGTAAGAATTCTGTATATGAGTGAAACTGTATTGTTCTAATATTTGCTTTATTTGATGCTATTGGAAAATTTATCTTTTTGAAAGACCAATTCAATATTATAATTTGAATACTTTAGGGGTGTTTTTCCACAGTGCATTTTAACTACCTTCATGTTTATTCTTCAATTATTTTAATATTTTTCTATATAAGAACACATAAAGTTTAATTATACATGTTCTACCACCTAATAACTTTTTATCTGTTTCTTACCCAAAGGTAATCTGAAGAGGAAGGCTCGCATAGAAATTCCTGATGAATTTGGGAGAAACATGATCGGTACTCTTGATGAATCAGGAACTCTGCAGTATGGTCAAGTCTTTGTACAATACTCGAAGGACATAAACGATCCTCAGAAAGAAACTAAGATTCACAAAGGCCCTGTTGTGATCACAAAGTTTCCAGCCCTTCACCCAGGAGACATTAGGAAGTTCGAGGCGGTTGATGTTCCATCTTTGCATCACATGATAGATTGTGTTGTCTTTCCACAAACAGGTAAAAGACCTCATCCTGACGAGATGGCAGGCTCTGATTTAGATGGTGATGAGTACTTTGTAACATGGATGCCGGAACTGTTAATCCAGGAAAACGTCAAACCAATGGATTTTCCATCCTCACCATCAAAAAAGCACTATAGTAAAATTAATGAGCACGATATGATTAAATACATATCAGATTACATTAAAAATGACAAGGTAGGCATAATTTCTAATGCTCATTTGGCTTTTGCCGATTCTGAACCAAAGGGAATACATTCTGATGTATGTATCAATATTGCAGAAAAATTTGCCAAAGCAATTGATTTCCCAAAAACAGGATCATGTCCAGAGTTGGAAAAGAATGAACATCCTTCGATATACCCGCAGTTTATGGGAAAACGCGACAAAGCAAGTTATTCATCGAAGAAAGTTTTGGGATTACTCTATGATCAGTGTCAAAATGTTGAGTCGGTCACATGGCAGCAGGATGAAGGAAGCGAATACAGAGATGTAAAACTGGATGAAGACCTTATAAGTGAAGGGTATGAAGATTACGTTGAGGGAGCTCTAAAGACACGGGATGAATACAACCATGATCTCAAGACAATAATGACACAGTATGGTATTGAGAAAGAAAGTGAGGTCATGTCCGGTTGCCTTATTAAACTCAGTAGACGAATTACTGAACGAAATGAACGGTTTGATACAGAAAGACTTGTTGCTGAAAAGATTCGTAATCTTCGTAAGAAATATCGACATATTTTTGATACAGAGTTTGAAAATGAAGAACAGATCGACATTAAGAGAATGGCAAAAGCTTCAGCTTGGTACTTTGTGACCTATAAAGAGGAAGAACCACATTTAGGCCTATTAAGTTTTCCTTGGGTTATGTCGGATGTTTTAGCTCAAATAAAGATACCACGCCTTGGGGACAAAACTACCTTATCTGCAATGCAAGTTATTAATAAACTAGATGACGACATTTTGAATGCTCGTGGAAAAGTGTCCATGATGCATGGCCTTGAGGCAACGTGGTCGTTAGCGAAGAGATGTCCGCATATTAAATCTGTCATTGAAGTGTTAACACTTTGGGATAAACATCTCCATCCCCGAGGTATAACGTTAGAAAGGACAAAAGCTTTAATCCAACATTTTTCACACTTTGCAGAAAGCAATGATCTTCTTTCTGAAAGACCTTCGGATATTCTGCTAGGTTTTTTGGTTTATTTGGGCAGCTTTAAATCTAGATCTTTGCCCCACTTTAATCACCTACCTGGCGATCCATCTTTTATCATTAGTAGAAGCTTAATTCAGAGGTTTAGTCGTGAAGCTGAGAGAAGCTATCACAGGTTAGCTCTGTCTGGTACACTGGATTGTATCTTTGGACGTGGATTTCCCGAAGGGCAAACCGAAGATCAGTTTAAAATATGTTCCAATGGTCTGGAAGAAATGGAAATACAATACCCAGTAGAGGACCGAATTAAAAAGGTGCAGAAGTCGACTGGAGCAAACATTACTTTTCGGCGTGCACCTATTGGCAGAGCCCGATGTGAGGGCATTGTTACATTCTTTGGTTCATATGCACAGCATCACACAATCAGTCAAATAATTTCTGCTTGGAACAATGGAAATTTTATAACTCGCTTGGAGACATTGTGAGGACCGATGCAATTAAGTGTGCTTTATTGATTGTGTTGTGCACCCTTTTTATGAACTTCTTCCAATGTAATGTACTTATTCCTAACATGCTTTACAACAGTTTGCTTGCAGGTCTTTGTAATTCTCGTTCGATTACAGTGGCGACGCTGGGGGGGGGGGGGATGCTAGGAAATACAGCCCTAGTAGAGAAGGTTTGTGCTTCCCCCCCCCCCCCACCTCGTTGGGGAGAAAAACCACAATTCGTCGGGAAGAAAGAAAAGTATATTTATTTACTACATGTTAATACTGTAGACTCTAAAATTGATTTGAAACTTAAAAGCCTTTGAAACTCCTAAATTGTCACATTTTTGAGGGGCTTTAACCCTGGACAATTTTCGAGAGGTTGTTCGCCCACTTTATTCTCGTCGGGGACATCAGACCCCCCCCCTTGTCGGGGTCCTTGGACCCCCGTCGAGGAAATCTTGGCACCACCCCTGTCCGATTAAGGTTGGTATCGGTGGTGGCCTGACAGTGAGCAGCTCTCAAGCATCTGAAAATCTCAAACCATTTAGATAAGAGGCCAAACCTGCCTTCATCCCACCATGGTACCGCCCATTGGATCAAAGATCGATTTGGGACTTGGTATTTTTTGAAATGTTTGGTATTTTGTAGCAGCAAAGTTCGGTGGAGACGCATGGGACGAAGCATCTGGTAAAAAGATTTCAGAATCTAAAAATCTGGGAAAAAAATTAATAGCTATAGTGCTCTTAAATGGAAGAGCAGACCTATTAGTTCTAGAAGATGTACTTTTAAAGGCAATACTTATTGTTAGAAATGGTATCATGGAATACTGTTATTAATTTTTTTTATAACCTAGGCCTACTTCCTACCAGCATTTGTATTATAGCAAAGTATAGGCCTAATATTATTGTGATTCCAATTAAATATGTTCAATTTGTTATATTTGTTTAATTATAAAGATTGAAAAATTGATTGGAATAATATAGGTGTAGGTAGTAATCTTTCTAGCCAAGCAAGTGGTTTTGTTGATGCAATAATGTCAAGAGGATTTGTTCAAGCTTTAAATCAGCCATCATATATTACTCGTAATATGAAAGAACACTTTTTAGATCTAGTATTTATTTCGAATCCTCTCTTAATTGATAAATGCCACATAATTAATAATTTTGTTTCATGTGATCATGAAGCAATTGAAATTTCTCTAAAAATATCATATAAACGTACTAAAGACATAACTAAAACTGTATATGCTCTTAAGAAAGCTGCTTTTGCAAAAATGAAAAATATTTTAAATAACTTTAATTGGGATAATTGTTTTCAATATAATGATGTTAATAGGGTTTGGGAAAATATTTTTGGTAATATCGATACTGCGATTTCAGAATCAGTACCTATTAAAAAACGGAAAAAATCACATTCTTTTCCATGGATAACTCCAGAAATAAAAAAGCCTTTGTACAAAGAAAAGAAAATTATATAAAAAGTTTTAAATTTCTGGATCTGAAGAGGACAAAATTAAATTTAGGTTATGTAGCAAAGAATTGAAGAAGGTAATATATTGCAGTCATCGTGACTATGTTGTAAATATTTCTAATAAGGCCTCGACGGATGTAAAACAATTTTGGGCTTACATACGAGCCATTAGACAGGATTCAGATAGTATAAGCTTTAATGTGAATAACACAATGGTGACAAATGCTAAAGAGCTGGCAAATTTATTTAATAAACAGTTTATTGACAACTTTAGCTTTGATAATGAAGAGCATAATGATTTGGATTCTAATACATTACATTATCCAAACAGCATGGTATTTGAACCTTTTGTAGTACCTGAAGTTTTCTATGCTCTGTCCCAACTAAACACATCAAAATCCCCTGGACCAGATTGTTTACTTCCTATATTTCTTAAAGCATGTAAGGAACAATTAGCAAATGTGTTATGTAATTTTTTCAATTTTTCATTACAAAAAGGTATTTTGCCAAAACAATGGAAAGATGCAAATATTGTGCCTATCTACAAGAGAAATGGAAAGCCTATATGTGAATTGAAAAGTTATCGGCCAGTCTCTTTAACCCCAGTTATTTGTAAAATGATAGAGAAATTACTTTGTTACCGTGTGAGTGAGTACTTAGAATACAATAATATACTTTCTGAAAATCAATTTGGATTTCGACAAATGTATAGCACTGAACTGTTGCTATCGAAAGTTTTTCATTCATGGGCTGAGAGTTTAGAGGCTAAAAAATTGTAAAAATATCAATGTAATTTTCCTTGATTTTTCTTCTGCATTTGATAAAGTTCCTCACAAAAGATTACTTAAGAAACTTTATAAAATTGGTATTGATGGAAATATCAATGCATGGATTAGTGAATTTCTTTCAAATAGACGCCAAAGAGTTATATACAGGGGAGAAAAATCTGAGTGGGTAAATGTTACATCAGGTGTGCCTCAAGGGTCAGTATTGGGCCCACTATTATTTTTAATTTACGTAAGCGACATTGTAAATAGTATTTAGTCTTCAATTTTTCAATTCGCGGATGATCACACCTTATCACGCCCTATTTATAATATCAATGATTGTATAGCTCTTCAAAAAGATTTAGACACAATTATTCAATGGTCAATTGCTAATAAACTACCTTTAAATCCATCTAAATATGCAGTGATGCATGTGACAAGATGTATAAAGCATTTAGAATTTTGGGACTACTCTATTGAGTCAGAAGTTATACCTAAAGTTGATAAATTTAAATTTCTTGGTGTTTATGTAAATAGTAAACTAACATGTCATGCTCAAATTAATTATATATGTTGTAAAGCAAGCAAACCCTAACCAGTATGTGTGACCCTTGAATTAATGGATTTCTTATTAATGACACATTATTACTAAGGTTTTAATCCTCTTATTAGCATTTGAATAAGCAAACCTACCACATTTTGTGCATTTGCAGTAGCATACATTCACAGCCTCTGTAACAGCTCAAGGACCAAAAACTTGCACATAGAAAATTGATGAAACTAAGAAAACTAACGTTTAATATGTGTTTTTTTTTTGTTTTTTTATCTGTTAAGGGTCCATCCATATATTTTATGGTACAAAATATTTGTCATCATTTCATCATACAAGACATACACTTTAGGGGGAAAGGAGGTTGAGAGTGTAGCGATATGTACCCTTGTATAAAAAAGATACAGTAAAATGATGATCTCAAAATGACAAACATTATCATTTTCTAGGCTTGTTTGCATGAAAAGCTAAGCAGGAATTCTACATCAAGTGCACAGCCCCCGTCGGGGAGAAAAACCACAATTCGTCTCTAAAATCGATTAAATAAGCCTTTGAAACCCCTAAACTGCGCCCCTGGGTTACCTTCAGAACTCTTATGGCTACGCCGTACCAAGCCCACTTTGCTCTCGCCGGGGACATAACCCCACCCCCCACCCGACGAGTGGGGGGTGAGGTATTCGATATATAGTAAATCACATGCCAAGATCAGGTGATGATTATTCACCTTGTTGCCAGCTTGTGACAAATGATGCCTACGAAAAAAAAATTTTGGAGCACTTACAATCTAATGGCCATCCGTCTTAGAACATGAATTTTGTATTTTATGGCTAAGATTAATAAGAATACTTCAAAAATTTGTGAGTGTGACATTCGAAAAATAATTATATCAGCAGTCAGTGGTATGGTACTCGGGGTGGAGAAGAACACGGGCCCCTGGCGGTTTTGCCACTGCCAGCTTGTATTTTTGTAATAAAATATACAAAATGGAATACGAAATGTTACAATATTTCGTAATAATCTGAACAAATTTCTGGGGATTTATTAGCACAGGCTGACAGGACCTCATTGGCCACTCCACTTTGTGCCAATATTTTGTCTGATTAAGTTCACAAGGCCCAATTTAATCTTCCATAGCACCAGCTTCCATGTCTGATGAAGATTTACTGCGATTAATTCGAAACGTGTAGCAACATAAATACAGTATGTAAAATGGCCTTGGGTTTATAATTAAAGAATTTGTATAGCCCCGTCAGGAAATTATTATTTGGCACTAGCGCTTTATAAAAAATATAATGTAGTTAGATTTATATAACGCTTTATACAGAAGTCTCAAAGCGCTCGAGTTGTGGACTAGCTCCTTGATTGTTAGGACGGTTTGATAAGGTAGCATTTTCATGCTCGAAAAAAAAAGAATTGTATAGTAAATTATAATGCAATGTTTAATTGTAATTTTACATTATATATATATAAACTTGGACAATAAAATTTGTAAATTTATCGATTATAAATACATGTATTGTGTTGGTTTTTCAAATTATGTGCAATAGACCGTAGTATTGTAATGAAACCTATAGGTCCAACTCTTATTGACGATGACAATCCTATTGCTGGGTAAAAGCCTCAGCATTTTTACCCCATACAGTATTACCACTTCTCTTGCTTTATCTTTCTCTCATAGTTGCGCCAATTCTCTCTTCCCTTTTTGCACTTTTTTTTTTTTTTTTTTTTTTTGGTTATGGCTTTTGGACGACCATCTATTGCTAGGGACTGCAGAATATCACTACACTAATTACTGGAGCTGGTACCCATATTCAAGCTGAATGAAAATGAATAGCATGCATATACTGTACCATAGTACGGTACTTAAAGTTTCAAGGAAGTTTTTTTCTCGAAACTCAGAGGCAGATCATTTTTCAAACGGGGGGCACAACATTCTCAGAATAAGTGAGTGAGCTGTAAAATTGATTTGCATTGAAAATTTTAGAATTAAGTGGCAAAACGGGGGGAGGGGCACACGTGTCCCTGAATCTCTTATTTGGTAGCGTCATGTTATGCAGTGTTGTTGAAAGACCCTCTGTCGGAATCAAAACGTCAGGCCAACTGATGTACAGTACTATTCAGGAGTGGAGTGAAATTAAAACTTAACTAAACAACCGACCAATCAAAACTTTTCATTAGTTGGCGGGGCCAGGAAACAAGTTTATAACCACATCCAGCCTTGTTTTTCTCTCTACAAATAGCTGTCGTTTAAACATTTAAACCCCCATGGTTATTCCATGTCGGAAATGATTACTCTATAAATAATCCTGGTAAAAACAATAAATACTTTCTTTTGGCTGACATCATTTTCGAATCGTCTTAGTTTTCCAACAAATCTTATTAACAATACATTCATATATTCGATCACTGTTTTTGTGAATTGCAAGAACACATTTCTGTAAATGAGAAACAATATACACTACTTTCATTTTATTATTCATTTATTGTATTATGTTGCAATTAATCACTAAAACAAAATCTTCCAAGGCAATACTGACAATTTAAAATGTTTTATATGTTTGATCAAATACAGAAAATTCAGTGGACAAATGGATAACATACTACTGTATGATCTTAAAATTACTTGTTCTATCTCTATTGTATTTAAAGATATGCTGTCTCAGTATTGAAACACTGAAGTTATATTTAATTAATTACTTCAGAGCATATTTAAGTTATTTGATCTTTAATATAAGCGATTTAATGTGTTAAAAAGGGTTTTCCAGATTTTACCAGACAGAAAAGTCATTTCTGGCCATCTAGGGGTGACATATTGAAGCTGGGGATAAGCTCCAGCCCATATGAGCCACGTGGCTCGGCAAGGATTTACTAGGGTGTCCGAGATATGGCTGGCAATAATTATATACAATAGACACAAATGTTGAAAGTGGGTGGTATATGCAAACTTATCTCGAACATATAATTCTCGTATGCTTTTAACAGCAGTTTTCAAACTTTGTGGCTGACCCAAAAAATGTGCAGGAAATTTGCTGTGATACACTTCCTAAAATGGAAAAAAAACCAAAAAAAACAAAACAAAACAATATACTCAAACTAGGTTAATTAACTGGCAAACCAAACTGAAGTAAAATTTTTAAATGATAATTACAATGCACCCTCTTTACTGCAGAAAATTTAGCATGGTATCAATTTCAATTAAAAAAAATATCCTATAGTCTCGCGACCCTGCAATTTATTTGGCAACAAACCGATTGAGAATTGCTGCTTTATACCATGTTACTCAATTCTCTTTTAAAGTTAACTATTCTAAAAATCAATAAATATACAGGTGTATATATACAGTATATAAATTTGCAAAATATAAACTGGTGACGTAGGCAGCTTCTGAATTATGATGTACAGAACATTATCCAAAATACTGCTACACATATTTTGGGGTACGTTTTTTAAGAACCTTTAAAGCCTATTTACACAGAGCGTGCAACAGTTATAAACACAGTAAAATCCATACACAACACATGACAGAGGCAGGTAATGTTTGAGGTTTCTGAAGTTTGTATGCTCGGCAGAGGATGACTGCCAGGGGCGGATTTAGAGGGGGCGGGCGGGCCGGCCGGCCACCCCTTTTGGAAAGTCAAAACAAGGAAAAGAAAAAATTGATTGAAACGCCTCAGAGGTTATTTTTGGGCGTCTAGAAAACAAACATTTTGTGGATGCATGCCCCCGGACCCCCTAGGGTGGTATTTTCTCGATCGGCCTACTTTCCGCCCCTCACTGGAGTCACTATTTGGCCAGAAAATTATTTTTAATCTCAAGTTTTCTGCAACTCTTTTCTGATGCCTTTCAGCTCAGTGTAAACATGCATTTTACATGTACATTGAACCATGGACCTATTAATAGGTCCGTGATTGAACCTTACGCCTATTGTATTGCAGGCAAGTGATGTTATTCAAGATTTGTTATCAACCCCATCATTCACTTGAATGGGTATTTCTGGTTTAAAGGAGAGATGAAGAATTAATATTTTTAATACAGTAATTATCTGCAAAAAAAAATAAAAAAATAAAAAAACTTACAAAAATTTGAAAATAGAATGGAGAAAAAAAGGCATAATTTGTTATTTGACATTCGGTAGTAGGCTTGGTAGTCATAGTAGCCTAATTATGATTAGGCTACATATGTTGGTGAGTCTTGCAAACAAGTGGAGGTAATTAACTTATTGCCTAGCTACTGAGAAAACACTGAAATGAAAACATATCAATTTGTTTGGTTCACTTAATTTCAAACACGCCGCCGTGGAAATTCGGCCCAGGGAATTGGCATGTTCCATTTTCCGAACTGAAGAAAATATATGTATCAAAGATGAGTTAAAATTCATCTATAAATGAATATACTCGATAGTGGACCTAATTTCTACAGTTTTATGCATAGATTGAGAATGTATTGTTAATAGTGTTCACTATTAACGATTGATCGTTTTCGGATAATGAAATCGTCTAAACACTGTGCTAGCGCACTCAATCTGTTCATATTTGCATTTCTTACACGTGTGCAGTATTCAAAATGTTTTGTTATGTGGTCAAAACAACCCAAACAAATTGATATGGTGGGCCCAACTCTCCTTTTAAATCGTAAATTGAGCAATTTCAGTGAAATATAAACCTTGCAGATTCAAAGACTGGTAGATTTCACGTAATAATAGGACCGTATATTCTCGCGTTTATAAGGCGATCCGCGTAGAAGACGACCTTCGAGTTTGAGGAGATTTTTGGACGATTTTTGTATGTCAGACGTAATGATGATCACGTTTGTTTTTTTTTTCCAATCTTTTTGCTGCTTTTTACTGTCTAGATACTGCATCTAGCTGGCTAAAAACGAACCCAAAAGTAGGGCTTATCTTCCAAATAATACCATTTTATTGGCTTTATATATTCATTTTAATCTTATTTCCCTATAATTATAATTGCGTTCATTAATATACTAACAGTCAGTACAGTAGCTTCATTTCAGTAGAAAATTCGCGTGTTACGAATAACCCGCACTTAAGAAGAAAATTATTTTATAAGATGACCCACCCTCCCCCACCCCCAGTTTTTCGATCATAATTTGCTATTTTACTGTAAGCCTCGCCTTATACGCGAGAATATACAGTAATTTACAAATAACAGTACAGTATGCTTAGAATAAATTATCAATAGAAAAGTTATGCCAAAAAAAGAAACGTTCTTTTTTACGTGTAAATGTTTTCTATTAATAATAGCTAATTTGCATTAATTTTCTAACTACAGATTGAGCCTTTTAATATCGGTCCATTATAGAAATCTCCCAATTGTTTCAACACTGTGTAATTTGAGCAATAGCACAACTTGTAATTGTTGACCCACTTTCTAATGCTTGTTCTTCATTACCAAGCTCAGACCAGTGAAAATCTTACTATTAAGGTTGTAATTAATCATACTACTGTACATATTTTTAAATAGAAATTTTAACTCTGCCCGTACCACTCAAAAGTTTCAATTAGGGAAGTATAAGATTGAAAACTTGCAATTCATCAGGATTATTGTTTTCCACTTGCAGTACTTGAATAATTTGTTGAGAGTCGTCCTGTAGTACTCCTAAACTTTCTGCACTCTCATTTACTTGTTGCAGACCACGTACAACAGACTTCAGAAGGGTGTTGCCATCAAATTCTTTATCATTATCATTTTCAATGGAAGTTGCATTGTTCGTGCTTGCTTCTTTTTTCTTATTATGTAGCATCATATGCTTATTCAGGTGTGGCAACTGGGCAAACTTTCTATTGCAAATGTCACAAGTGTATGGTTTTTCACCTGTATGTGTTCGCTCATGGTACTTTAAATGCCAACGTGTTGAAAACTTTCGATCACAGAGGCTACAACTCAAAGGTTGTGTCCCTGTGTGCTTCGTCATATGCCTATCGAGGTCAGCCTTGCGACCATACTTCTTGCTACAAATGTTACACACGTGTGGAGTGTTGCCGGTGTGCATGTTGTGGTGTGCTTCCATGTCATATTTCTTTGCAAACATTTTTCCACAAACATCGCACATATAAGGTCGGGCACCGGTGTGGGACTGCATGTGTGTCTTCAGTGGGAATTTATACGGAAATGTTTTTCCACAAATCTCGCAGCTGTATGGCTTTTTTCCGGAATGCGTTGAATTATTATGACGTGTCAGGTCGTCTGAACGGCGGAATGTTTTGTCACATGTTATGCATCTGAAGCCTTTTTTATCCTGGTGTAGAAGCTCATGGCGCTTTAGCAGTGCCCTTGTCTTCAATACTTTGTCGCACTGACCGCAACTATACTGTTTTTTATTTGGACTTTTATTTATTAGTTTACAATTTTTTTGAATGTGAGACTGCTGGTGGCGTAGAACATGAACCTGTGAGGCAAATTTGCGTCCACATTGATCACATAAGAAATCATTTGCTTTTGAGCGGGTGCGTATACCTTTAGTTTTAATTTCAGATGACCCTTTTTCTTTATTTCTACTTTCAGTTGATACTTCGTCTCTGATTTCTTTGGTTTTAATTACCAAATCTTTAATTTCGTCACAATCTACAGGTTGGTCATCATGGATGGATTTTTCTTTATACTGTGCCCTTGTCTTTACATTGTAGTTAATCATTAATGCACTGTTATCATCAACTGGACTTCCATTACAAATGGTTTCATTTTCATTTTCTAAATCATTTGGTGAGGTTTCCATATCAAAATAAGAATTGTTGAAGTCATGAGAGTTTGTTTGATTGTTTAGTGCAGTGTCACCCACATCTTTATTTTTGTCACCTATTTCCAGTTTTTTATGTTTTGCATTGTTGTGATATCTAAGTAAAGACTGAAAAGGAAATGTTTTCTTGCATTTTCCGCATTCATAGCTCTCTTTATGTAACTTTTTAGGCCTACCTCGCTTTTTCGGTGATGCTACAGTAATTGATTGCTTTGCTTTTTCACTTTTTTCCTCAACTTTAATTACTTCCTCTTCCTCCTCATCAAGAGTAGATTCATCATCACTTGTTCGAAATCTTTTTGGTAAACGTATCGACCTTCGACTTCTAGTAGTAGTTGTTGTTGGTAATTCATACACCATTTTGTTTTTATTTGGACTTGATTTTTTGAGTGAAATATCCAATGTAGACATTTGTTTTGGATTTTGATTAAACTTGCCAGTTTTTTTACTCGTCACATTTAAATTCTCAGGTTCTTTCTCTGTCTGTGTATTTTCATTTAAACTTTCATTTTTAATCTTTGCTAAATCATCATCAAGTTCATCAGAGAGACTCAATGTATTTTCATTTCGAACAAGATCTCTTATTTCTAGTATTTCTTCACACGTTTTCATATCTTTGCCAGCATTAATTTTAGGAGACTGTACAGTCTTAAGTTTTTTTGCCGGTTTGTATGTAGTTTTCTTTGAATGTGTTTCCATATGGCGCATCAAATGAAATGGCCTTCGAAAGCCAACTCCACAGAGTGTACATATAAAAGGACGCTTACTTTTAGTTTGATTTTCAATATTTGTGTTATTTTCTTCATGATGTTCCTCATGTCGTTCAAAACTTGTTTTGTACTTGAACTCACAATCGCAAAATCTACAAACATAGATCAAATTAGAAATAGGAATTTGAACTTTCCTTCCTTCATCATAAGCAAGAATTGTCTTTACTTGACCTTGCTGGCTCTTGTTAGTGGTGTTATTGTAATCAAGGTTATCAGTGTTTTGTGATTCTCCATTTGTATCAGAAAGACCAATCAATTCCCCAGCATCTAGTTTACTGTTCAAGACATCATTATCTGCTGCTGCATCATTAGTATAATCAGCATCTGTTTTTTCAGCTGATTGTGGTATTTTTAAAGTATCACTGGCAGACTGATCATTCACTATATTCTCTTTTTGATCTTCGTTCTTATCTAGCTTTCCAGCGCATACTTCTTTGTGTTCTGACAGTTTTTCTTCTGCACTATATGCACGACAACAATGGACGCAAACAAAAATTGAACTCTGCATTGACAGAATTTGTTTTGATCGTTCGTCAATCTCCAGTTTCAAGTCATCATACTCATCATCAAAATGGAAAGCAGCATGAGAGGTCACATGTTTAATGAAGCTTGTCTTATACTTAAAAACCCTCGTACAATATTTACAGTGTATAGAACATGCAGATGAAGTAACAGCCACACAACAGTCAGGTTGATCTTTTTTGTGATTTTGAAGTTCTTCATGATCTGCAAAGTATTGTTTGCATCCAAAACACTTCAGTTGTTCTTTAGTCTTCTGATCTGGTGATTCCTGAATTTCTGTGTTCCCATTCTCTCCAACTTGCCCCTGAGCAAATGCCATTAGATATTCTAAGGCAGCGTCAACATTTCCACTTACATCATCATTGGCAGACCCAACATTTGCAACAATAGTAGAATCAGATGGGCTAACATCCGTTTCTTTTGAACGTTTTAAATGGGTGCGTTCGTGGCGTGTTAATTCATCTTTGTGCATGTATTTTCGACCACAATATCGACAGTTGTATGTCTCAGAAGCATGTGTAATTTCATGCCGATCTAGATGACATTTCTGCATGAATTCTTTCCAACACAACTGACATTGATAAGGTTTCACACCAGTGTGGCGGCGTTCATGGTAATTGTAATGCCACCGGGTGATAAAACGCTTGCCACAAAATCTGCATTGAAATGGTTTATTTCCAGTATGAGACAGCACATGCCTTCGGAGATCACTATTTCTTGCATATGTCTTACCGCAGTGTTCACAAATATATTTTTTCTGCCCAGTGTGCTGCCACTTGTGCGTCTCCCAGTCCCATTTCTTGGTGAAATACTTCCCACAAATATCACAGCTAAATGGCTTATCTTCTTGTTTGGTATGAGTAGCAATATGTGATTGGAGACTAACTTTACTTGAATAGCTTTTTCCGCATTGATCACATGAGAACATATCTTTTCCAGTATGGATCCGCTCATGAACTATCAATGAGCGTTTCCAAGCAAACTTTTTATCACAATGCTTGCAATGGTGTGGTTTTTCTAAAACTGGTTCGTGGGATACATCTTTGCATTCAATGTTCTCCTTAAAGTTTTCATCTAGCTCATGGAAAACTTCTGTGGAATGGAAAGAAGCAACATTCTGCTCTGCCAATTGCTTTTCTTTTGGATCCATAAATGCAGAGGCCTCATGGACTTGTAGATTGTCTGCTGCATCCATCACTTCACCCTGTTGTTCATCCTGCTGCATGATAACAATAAGAGTTCCTTGAAAGTCATCTCCAACATCAGCCATGTCAACCATTCCATCAGATCCACCCTCCAGAACAATAACCTGTGACTGCTCATCACCACTACCTGTGGCACCAGCTTGCTGAAGAGCAGCAGCAATAGCATCACTAGTGATTTGTCTTTCATTATCATGATCACCACCTTCTACGTAGACAACAGCTTGATTAGAGGCTGCATTCTCTTCCTCAATTTGCCCTGCTACACCCACTCCCATACTCTGCAGAACTTCGGCAGCCCGCTGATGTGCACAGTAATCAATATCATCAATTGTCTCTTGTTGCATAACAGTCATTGACTCTTCTTGTAACTGTGCTGGTAGGTCTTCTAACAGCATTTCAGCACTGTTTTGTTCATTGTTTGTAAAGTGTAATATCTGATGTTTTCCATGTTCATCAGTCACTACAACCATAGAACCAGAATCAGCAGCTGGAATAGTTCCACTATCCACAACATGAATTTCCTCTTCCATAATTTTGTAGTTGATCACTGCAAAATGAAATCAAAAACAATACATTATTTTATGATTATAGCACTATCTTCTTGTATGTGTTTGAAAAGACATGACCTGCCAAATGTCTCGCAAAATATTCTATTGGTCCCACCAGCATTTGGGCCATTTCATGTCAAATCACCCAAAAAAATAAAAAGTTTTTTTTGATGAAAATCGGTATACATGTTGGATTTTGCATCAAACATCCAAATCTCAATTTTTAGTGGATTGATATTTTGTAAGTTACTACCTGCCCAAATTTGGCAAAATTGGTGTGGCCGCCAACAATTAAACCTTAATATCTCAGCAGTGGGTTGACCAATACAGGTACTGTATATAAAATTGGTATTTCTGAAAAGAGAATTAACTAAGGAATCTAAATCTGTCATTATTTTGTATAAGTGACTATATCTAATGTCGATGACCTTTTGACCTTCTATTTGACCTTGTGGATCACATCACCATGAAATTTCAATTGATGTAAATTGTGGCTCCAGGTGTTAGCTACCACATATACAAAAATTGGTGTAATTTTCTTATAAGCAAGTAATATACTGTATAATCAAAGTTTGCCTGTTTGAGGCAAAAACCCCCAAATTACTGTTTTTTGACAATAAAAAATCAAAACAAAATAAAACTAATTTTCAGCATATCAGGAAAGTAGATGTGTGCAAATGAAATAAACTGGTTTTAAATGAACTTAAGCTTTGGTGAAATAAATCAATTAGTAGAATTTTCGTGTAACATATATAAGAGCTACTGTAAACGATGAAACAATTTTTTTGCAATTAAATTCTGTTAAACAGAAACACAAATAAATCCCTAGAGTGAGAATTTAGTCGATTAATTTTAAGAATAAATAAAGAACACAGGCCTAAAATCATTTGAAACCAGAATTTATACACAGACATCCACATCATTCAAAAAATTCATTAAAATTATGTTTAGAATCAATTAAGACACCTAAATCTGTTTGCACATCCACCTTATTGATACTCATACCATTAAAACTCTAAACTTTAAAATTACACTAGTATAGTAATTATATGTTAACTCCAAATTCTAAAATATGCAACTCAAATTTAATGCTTACCAGTGGTGGCGCCAGAGAAGCATAGCCCAGGGAAGCATAGTTGGGGAAGACGATAGTTTTTTGTCGGGGAACAAACAAATAAAAAAAAAATATTTACAGGTAATATTTGTTTAGCCACCATATTGTTTGTGTTAACTTTTCATCACAACAACAAAAATTACAATAATAATAATAATTCAATGAGACTAATTAAAAATAATTTGCATTCTGTTATGATAAATGCTCATTTAGATAGCCTCATGATGGTTGGAATACATCGTGATAGGTGAAGCAACCTCGACCATGACAGCGTGGTTGACAGATTTCATGAAAAATTTCCAAAATACAGTATAGAATTTCACTTCCAAGAATGAGGATTTGAAATAAATTAGATGGTTACATTGCATACTTTTTGTTTCTTGCTTTATTCAAAATGTTTTGGTTTTGGAAGCTGATTTCAACATTAGAAAGCACAGCCTACATGAAGTCGTATTATAGCAGGGAGTTGTTATAGTAACTCGATGCCTATCAAATAAGTAATAAAAATTCGCTATAATTCATAAAATATCCCTGGCTTCCAGGGGGCGCTAGGCGGCCCTTGGCCCGCCCGCGGCCCCCTGGCCCCACCCAAGTGAGACTCGATTCGCTCCACTATCTCCCCCCCCCCCCCCCGTTGGGGTCTTTAGCCCCTCCGTCGGGGGGGGGGGGCAGGTCCTGGCGCCACCACTGATGCTTACCAGATATTAAAGTAAAGGCATGGCCAAGGGAAAAACAGTAGTGAGTGAGGGCTTCACTCATTATTGATGAGTAAAAGAACCTGACTCAACAGTAGGCCAAATGCTATCTAGCTAGCCTCTAGACTAGGGGCCTTAGGTATTAGTCATAGTAGGCTAGGCCTACTCTATCATCATCAGGACAGGCATAGGCCTACATTATTATAGTGACAGTCAGTATTATCAACAGTTCTTTCAATATCATAGTACGTATTCAATGACAAATTTAGATTCTCCTATACTATCAAGGCACATTTTTCCTAGTTTTAGGCAGGACAAAATAATAGCCTAGGCTAGCAATGTCTAGCCTACCTAGGCCTAGGCCCCAACCTAGACAAGGAGAAGGATATCCAATCGAGCTCGCCGCCTGTGTCAGTGCTGAGTGTTGTCGATCAGCATTGCCAAAGCTTCAACATTTCTTCCCATATATCTTGGTTTATTCCCATACAATATCCGATTAATATTACTGTTTTGAATACACATAAGATCTAAGCAAAATAACATATAACTTACCAGTAACAATTATACTTATTTTACACAATTTTCTGTATTTTCATATTGGCAAATTGGGCGCAAATTCAGAGGAAACCCGCCACAAACAAGAAATAAGACTGACGGGTATCCAATTTAACGCATAGGCATTTTCGCAATATTGTAGTAAGAACAAAAGATAACTTTAATAATTATGACGCCTTATCAATTTTTTCGTTATTTATTTTTATTTATCTAAAATATAAAAAAACATATATGTTTCATTTATATTACCTAAATTACAAAAAACTGTTTATATTTTCGATAAAAACAAATCAAGTTTCCAACTCAGCTAAAGAACGATATAGGCCTAAGCCTAGATCGCTAGATCGGATCTGATTCACGCTCATGCTCTAAAGAGCTAGGGGAGGAGAGGGATTTTTTCCTGAATACCCGTTGCTGTTGCTGATTGCTCTCCTCTACATCTCGACGCGACGTGTGTCTCATTCTGTCGTTCGACGCCACGACACCAAAGGCTAGCTAATAATAATGAATAATAAACAATAATGGCTTGATAGGCCTAGGAGCCTAGGCTTTAATTCAACCATATTCAACTGTATCTATGCTACTTCAAGCTTTTAGGCCTATAATGAATTTCTTCAGGACAGAGTATTTTTGAAACCAACACAGGTACTGTATACCAGTCTGAGTTAGTGATGTCTTGTTCTTAACTTTATACCCTGGGGCTGGGCTGCCCTAGTCTAGGCCCTAGGCTAGGCCTAGCAGTAGGCTAGGGCTAGACCTAGTAGTAGTAGTAGTAGTAGTAGTAGAGAGAGGCTAATGAAGGGGTCTACGCCTACTGTCTGTAGTCTACCGTGCCGTGGGCCTACTTTTAATGTTGGCTGGCTAATTTAATTACTGCTTCCTCAATCTAGTCAGCCTAATAAGCCCTAGGCACCACATGATAAATACAAAGTTGAATATATAAAAAAAAAAACCAAAACATAGCACAGAAAACTAGCCTACTCATTCTCAGGATTCTCAGTATCATAAAAAAATTTATTTGAGGAAAATTGAGTTGAGTTGAGCCACTGGTTACGGTTTTATTTGAAGTTTTTTAGTGTGTGTGTGTGTAGCAAGTTTCATGTTTTCTATATAGTATTTCTGTCACTTTTTGACATATATTTTATTATATTTTGTAAATGCTAAAACATAGTGTACATTTTACATGATTGTAAATTTTTATTTTACTGCAAATTACATAGTCATGTAGCTTTAATACACAATGATCCGAAAATTTATCAATTTTCCAAATGACCTTTGACCCACAATTCCAAAATTGAAATTCGGAAAAAAAAAAATGAAAATAAATAAATTTAAAGAAATAAAAAAATAAGTCATAAAAAAAGAAATGTTCTGCTTGCCAGCCTTGTCGCATTCTCAGTGTAATTGCATTGTCTGAAAAAATGTTGGCGCAACATCTGACAGCCTTTGGTGTATAAAGTTTCACTTCTATAATATAATAAAAACTATACATATAGATATAAGACAAAATTATTATCAAAATTAATCTTTAAGTATCATAGTTAACTTTTTAAACACATATTTATTTTATTTACATCAAAAATATTGCTGTTTATATGCAGCACTTTTGTTAAGATCGTTATAGTTTATCTCACGACAATGTGTACACGACGGCCGATCCATAGCTGATCTTCGATTTTGCTATGCCAAAAAAAAAATATTGCTACGCCTCGTATTACATTCATATTTGACAAATAAACTCTTAGATATATAAACTAACCTATAATTATAACAAATTGAAAAATATTACACACAATTCTCTGGAAGAAACAACAAATTTTATGAAATTTGCAAAAGCTGATCAATAACTTTGATAAATGTTGACCGATTTCGAAAAAAAATCAAAATGGTATACTACTTCGACCCCTGAGTGACCTGACTAACCAGAATATTTTCTTAAGGTCTTTGTTGACTAAACACGCTAGGCTGAACTGGGTTAATGACACTAATTAAAGTGTGTGATGTCACTCATCGTGTGGTGCCTACCTATGCATAGTTTACTATACTAGTAGTACATGTACTGTATTTTAGCTTTTTACTGAAGACTATTAAAATTAATTATAGTTAAAAGCAAAGAAGTATATAACTTCTTCGGTTTTTTTTTTTTAAGCACCCTACAATAGTGTACAGGCATTAAACAGAACGGAAAATGCAATTTACCCAAAAATTATTGAAGGTACAACTTACACAAATTCATTTTGCAATTACTGAAGGCTACTGTGACAGTGGCGGATCTAGAGGGAGTGAATATGGCGGCTAGCCACCCCTCTTCGGTGACTGTAAAAAAAATTGTCACTTGACTTGTGTGTGTGCTTCTCATGTATATTCTCATAAAACCTACAATTTCTATTTTGAGCTTGCACGTGTCTTTATTATAATTTGAGAAGTATGAGAAAAATCGTGTAATAATATTAATAATAATGATAATAATAAAATAATAATATAATAATATAATAATAATAATAATAATAATAAAAATAATAACAATACATAATAGTAATATAGATTAGATTTGGCACATGAAGTAGGTATACTGTAAGTAAATTAAAAATACATCAAAGACAGTTGAGTTTAATTTTCAATGGAGCATAACAGCGATTAATTAGATAATAATGAATTTTACCCTATCATAATGGTATCCGACCGGTTGGTCGAAATCCAGTCTGCCGAAACCCGGTTTGCCAAGTTAGGCATTTAGCCAAAGCCCAGTTTGCCGAATGCAGTTCAGAGAAAACACAAAGTCCCAGTTGGCCGAAGCCCGGTTTGCCGAACCCAATTTGCCGAATTTTGTCGTACGAAAGCGCAACACACTACTATTTTGAGCTAAATGTAATAACGGAAATTATGTAGGCAAAACCGAATGTTAACAACCACAACAAATTAATTAAAGACAAACAAAAGTTCTTCCTGTTGCTCACCACTTTAATTTACCGCGCCATATCTATCAGTGATGTAGGCTTTTTAATCTTAGTCACCAATTTACTATATTTAACTATGTAATAATGGCATTTATGTAGGCGAAACCGAATGTAAACTCAGAATTAACAACCACAAAAAAATAGTTAATGACCATCAAAAGGGCTTCCCTGTATTGCATACTGTCAGTGATTTAGGCTTTATAATCTTAGGCACCAATTTTAAATCTACTGTACTAAGGCTAGAAGATACGCTGAGATCATGTTGGTTCCTTTGTCTTAAATCTAATGTTAATGGATTAAACAAAGATTTAGGTTTTAAGAGTGAATCATCTTTTGTATGTGTTGGTGTGGGTGTGAGTGTGATATTATTTTGCATACGCTCTTTTTGGGTTTGTGCACTCTTGTGTTCATAATCAGTGTACCACGTCACACAGGGCTGACCCAAGCCATGTTTGAGTATAGTAGTATAGTGCCACCACTTCGTACAGATGCAGTCGTGATATGAACATGGACCTATTACTATTAAATTTTATGCTACTCTTAATATTTCACTGCTTTTAACCGACTTTCGGCAAACTGGGATTCATTGTTTTTGAGTCGGCAAACTGGGATTCGGCAAAGTGGTCTCAGCAATCTGGCATTCAGCAAACTGGATTTCGACCATCTGGCCTAGATCCATAAGAATGTCATTTCCAGCATTTCCCCAAATGTTCCCATCTACAGTATCAGCCCTTAGGTGGGGACTAGGCTTTGAAGTACTGTAGGAAGGCCAAAAGTAAATACATCAAACACAATGTTTTAAAGTTTTATTTTCTAAAGTACTGTACATCACATATTATCTATGGTTGCCGAAAATCGCTGGTAAAACATCATTTTGACTAGGCCTATATAATGGTGATGTGATGACCATGAATTTTACAATATAAAAGTATAATTCCAATCATCTAGAGCTAACTATTTATTTATATTCTTTTCTTTTTAATTTTCAAACCTCAGGCCCATCCATGGTGGGCTTGAACTTTAGCAGCAGATCTGCGCCATTGCCAAAACCACACCCCCCGCCTCTCTTGGTGCTTCGCAAATCGCATTATCCAACCCCCATTGCTAAATCCTAGATCCGCCACTGTGTAAGTCTGCAAATGAGGTTAACAAACAACTAAATAATAATTTTTGTTTCATACAGTTGCTAGGAAGGGCAGATGTTGAGTACTATGGAAGAAACAAACATGAAGAAATCTGCCTATGATGCTGATAGGATAAATGAAGGTGCTTCTGAAGTTCCTAATGACACCATTGAAGCTGCGCTTAAGGAAGCTGGTTTAACAAGTGAGGACTGTACAGAGCAGCAAGTCATCACAATTGAAGCTGGAACAGATAGCATCATAGCTGCTGTTGAAGAAAACCTGCAGCATACTGTCATTATGATAGTTCCACAAGGTGGAGAAATTGGAGAACAGCAGTACTTTAATGTATTCGAAGAGCAAGAAATCTGCACATCTAATCATGTTGATGAAGGCAATTTTACATGTGCTAATTGCGGTAATGTTTTTAAAGAAAGAAAGAAGTTCCATGAGCACAAATGTTTGAAAAATGTTGTACTAGAAGATTTTTTATGCAAAGTTTGTGGGAAAATTTGTTCTGATGAAAATAACCTCAAAACACATGCAACTATCCACTTGAAGCCAGAAGTAAAAGGAGAGCAATTTGCTTGTGAGAAATGTGGAAAGGTGTTTAAGCAGAAGTGGTCATGTGAAAACCATTCATGTCATACTAAGAACTTCATGTGTGAGCAGTGTGGTAAGGGTTATGGTAGAAAGGGTGATCTGAAAAGACATATTGCTTCAATGCATACTGCGACAAAACCATTTCAGTGCAACTCTTGTGATAAGAAATTTGCAACCAAATGGCATCTCTCACAGCATGAGCAAGTGCACTCTATTGGAAAATGTTTTCAATGTCAAGAATGTGGAAACAAATACACTCAAAAGTCCCATTTAGATCGTCATAAATTTTCACATTCTGAAAATTCTGTCAAATGTGAAAACTGCAGTCGAATGTTTGCTAATGGTTCTGAGCTTCTTGCTCACAGGTGCAAGAAAGAGAACCAGAAGCCCACAAGGTTTGCCTGTGAGCTATGTCATAAGACATTCTCTAGAAAAAATGATTTGAAAAGGCACCTTTTCTTACATAATGGTAATAAACCTTTCCCATGCAGTTATTGTACAAAATCTTTTGTGACTAGATGGCTTTTAAAGCACCATGAACGGAGCCATACAGGTGAAAGACCTTACCACTGCCACTGTGGAAAACAATTTGTACAGAAATCACATCTTGATAACCACAAAATCTTGCATGCACCACAAGTGTTTAAGTGTAAGCATTGTAGACGGAGGTTTTCTGAAAAGGAATGTCTTTCTAAGCATGAAAAAATCCATTTAAAGGACAACGAACAAGAGACTCGAATTGATTTGATTGAACCTGGATTAGACAGTGCACTTGAGTATCTGTTGCAGCTTGCAAAGGAATCTAGCATAGCAACAGACATTGATGCTGAGAAAGATTCCCAGCCAAATACAAGTCAGACTGAAGATGAAATCAATAACTCTTCTACTGACAGTGTGAAAGACCCTTCTACAAACGTTGAGGATAATATCAGCAGTAAAGATGATGAAGCTTTGAATGACGCCAATGCAGAAAGTAATGTAAATAAACCAGCAGATGACATGGGCCAAAAAAATATTTGTAAGTATTGTAACCGTGCTTACAAATACAGAGCCAGGCTATTAAAACATATAGTTACCCATGCTGCATTTCATTTTGATACTGACACTGAGTTTCTCAGTCGTCAGGAGTGTGACTATCTGGATGCTGGAGGTAAGATGGAACTTTTTACCTGTCTTGGGTGCAACAGAACATACAGTAATGAGGCTAAATGCCATGATCACAAACTGAAATGTAATTCCCAAATGCCGACCAGTCAGATTGAAAAACCAATTGAAGAAGATGGCGATACGGAAGAGATTGAGTCTAATGGTGAAAATGGTTCAGACGATCTGGTTTGCAAGGTATGCAACAAAGAATTCCTAAGTAAAGAAAAACACCACCAACATATGATTTATCATAGGCGCCGTTCATTCTCAAATGTTTTTGTGAAATCTGGAGATCCACCTGTTAAAATGTGGGATATAAAATTGCTTTTTGTTTGTAGTTATTGTGAAAAGGAATTCTCATATAAAACTAGCTTTGAGCGACATGAACAACAGCATCAAGGGAAATCAGGATCTATGGAGAAACACAAGCCAACACACTTGCATGTTTGTGTACAGTGTGGAATGGACTTTCGTCGCGTAACACATCTGAAACGTCATATGCAACTGCATGAAAGAAAAGGCGCCTGTCTTAAAAAGCAGAAATCATCAGTCATCCAAGAAACTAAAGAAAATCAATCAGAAGGACAGTCAATAAACTTGTCTTCATCTGAGTTAAATGGTATCGTAAGCAAGAGTAATGAATTAGAAGAAAATGAATTAATTAAAAGTGCTAAAACAAACAGCCGACCAGTAAGAGCAAGGAACATTCCATTACGGTACAGAAGTAAATTTGATAATTTGCAAAAGGCTAACAAACCTAAAGATAATTCTTTAACTGAAGCAGCTAAATGTGATGCATTGAGTTGTGAAGACAGTGTGGCTGATTCAACTAATATGACTTATCCAAGCAGGAAACAGATGACAGATAATGTTTCTGAGAATGAAGATAGTAATGCTTCAGATAGCAGAATAGCAAACAATGTGGATATGTCAAATGTGGAAGAAAATTTAATTGATAATGAAGATGAAAGGAATGCTGACAAACCAAAGTTAGATAAAATAAAGTTAAGAAATAGTATACAGGTACACCTACGTCGAAGTAAACGGACAGCTGCATATCAGCCACAGCATAACAGTAGCAATATAAGCACCAATGATGATGATGATACACTAAAGGATTCCCAAGTACCTATGTCAGTACCCTTAACACAAACCTGTGTGCAATTGAAAAAGCACAAAGAAAAGAAAGCTGTTAAACAATTTAAGAAAAAGGTAAATAAGAAACAACAGATTGCCTTTGAATGTAAAAAATGTAAAAAAGATTACTTATCAAAGAGGTTACTAGATCGCCATTTGAAGTTTGATCCCCTCAGGCCTCTTACATGTAAGACATGTTGCAGGAGATTCAGTTTGCAGGAATCTCTTGAAAGGCATGAAGCAGCCCATGTTGGAAACTACATTCTATCATGTAAAGTGTGTGGCAAAGGCTTTAATCATCAAACTCCACTGACAACACATATGCAAAAACATACCGGAAGCAAGAGCCACATGTGCGATGTGTGTGGTAAGATGTTTGTCACAAAGTTCAACCTGAAGGCACATAACTATATCCATTCTGGTAAGTCGCCAAATACCTGCAAGTTCTGCGGCAAGAATTTTGGGCGGAAGAATGATCTTCGTCGTCATGAGTCGAATCATGAGGGATCCCAGCCATTATCATGTAGATTGTGTAGTCGCAAATTTACTAATAGATGGCATCTTCGCTATCATGAAAAATCACATGCCAATAGGAAGTCATACAGATGTGACATTTGCTCAAGTACCTTCTCAAAACAGAAGGAGTTATCAACACACAAGAAATCTGTACACAGTAATGATGGTTTAAGCAAGTGAACGAAGAGCCACAAACTGAGGAACTACATATTGTTTTTCTTAGTGCATGAATAGCATTGCATTGTTTGTATTATATGATTTAAAATCTAAAGGTAGCTGGCACCATCAAAGGAAGAAATGGTTGGTAATGTAGTGGTACTGTATATTCAACAGTCTTGAAATGGGGGTGGGGTGTGCAGTTGGGAGGTGAGGCTTCATGAATAATTAAGGGGGAGCTAACTCACAAAAAAAATGGTAATACAGTATGAGGAGATTTGTTAACTACTGGAACGTAATTTTTTGACTTTGAAAATTTTCAATGGAGGGTGCAAGATTTTTTTGGGGACTATGCCCCCACCGCACAACTCCTAGACACACCACTATGGTCATGTCACATGTCCTTTCATAGCCATGATAAATGAAATAAGACAAGAATAGATCAGTGGGATAGAAGAGAATTTTACAGAATTGAGGAAGGCATTATAAATGAAAAGGGATGTCTTGAGGGACCTGCTCTTGGTAGAACAATATTGAGAATTAATATTTAATTTGTTCAATTTTATGCATTAATGGCTAATGGTTATATACAGTATTTTTCATTTTTGTATAGGCCCTATTACCGTATTTATTCAATTAAAGGCCCCATTGTTGAGAAGGGTGCTTGAGGTGCATTTATTCGAGTGAGGCTTTTGTTTTATTTGGTGTAAATGGATACAAACGCACGCCCCTTAATTTTACTGTAGATATTGCATGATTATAAAGATTTATTGATGCAAATCAGGTTAGAAAAAATGTAATTACTCTACAGGGTAGTACCCTTGAGAATGTTCTTGCTTCCATTAGACTTGTTTACGGTGTGGGGGTTGGGCGTTTATTCCAAATGAGGCTCTAGATGGGCATTTATTCAAGCGGGGCATATTCGGTAATAAATAATGTATAGTGTACATCTTCTATATAATAGAGTCCTATAAACATGTCTCGGAGTGCTGTATTCAATACTGTATTTGATTTAGGCCTACTTTTTATATTAGCTTTCAATTGAATTATTATTAGTAGAAAATGTTCCCTCAAAAATTTAACAGACACATAAAACAATTGACAGTACAAATTGTTTTCGCTTTTCTTGCATTCTCTAAAATCTTTTACAGACATGCCTAAAATAACAGTATTACCCATGCTCGGCTCTGACTGATCCTTTTCTGGGCCTCCCATTTTTAATTTTTAATTCTGATTAGGCCTAATTGACTCTACTTGTATTGTGCCCATCTGAAGGTAATTTTCGTCTGTTATTATTTTGTTATACGATGATGTTAAAAGAAATATAACGTTTGTTCTACTGTATGGTTAATTTTCGTTTGGCATAGTTTTCATTAAGATTTACTATCGCATTTTGTAAACATCGAATTTATTGGCAATTAATATAGATTGAAATGGATCTATAGTACAGAGGCTATTTAAATGAATAAAAAGTAATTTTGACCGTTTTTCCACATGTATTATTTGTATTTTAATGCATTAATTACATTAGACATATATTATTACTTACATTACGGGGTATTAGTAAACTATAATTCCCCATGCTTGTATAATATTATATTCAAGGCATGGCGGAGGACGAAGGTATTAAGTTGGGTTTCAATGGTAGGCCTAATTGAGGGGGGTACGTGCTACCTCGAAAAATTTTTAAGTGATTTTGCTGGTTTTTATTCTAATTTATATTCACATGCTCCTAAAAAACTACAATGTTGCAAATTAATTATTTTCTTTTGCTCCACTAAGCACTTTTTTCTAGCCCATTACTTAAAGTGGCTATTCGTCGTGTTTTGGATGGTCCCGTAAAAAAAAAAAAAGCGCCCCAATCGGCCTATTTTGTTGTATCCTCTTGGCCTATAGGCATACAGAGGTCTGTATATATTACAGTACATTTTATATATATACACGCAGTATCAAGTACGTCTATTTACAGTAGGCCCTACATTAATAGAATTATACACAATATGTTGATCCAGTGACGTAACTACCACAGGTTCAGCAGGCCACGATATCCATGTTCCCTGATTTATAATGTGACCACCCCTTATGCTTCCTTCAAGCCAAGTTTTAGAACCACAATAACTTGTTTCCTTTACATCCACAGTTTTCCATTTTTTTCTGGTTGTAATGCATGATTTATTGTCAAAACAATTTGCAATATCGATAAAGCATGTGGCCATCATTTAATCAATAATGGATTCCAGTAGCCAATATTTATTAAAAAGTGCCATGTTTATCGGTAATAAGTGTTTTACATGATCACGATCATACATAAGTCTAATGATGTCAGGTGTGATCCATTTCATTTTATTAAGGTCAAATATATAAAACTTATTACAGACACAAGATAATTGTTGACATTTTTCAATGGTTAAATAAAAAATAAATTTTTTGTCAAACTGTTTATTACAGTTCTCAAAGATTAAAAATTAAAGAAGAAGAATTTATTGTTTGTTATTTATTGATTGTACTCTTGATCCAGGGCCCCTTACAAACTAGTTAAGCTGCCGTCATATGAATAAACAGTACTTCCCATCTGCCTGTAGACCCGAGTAAAAAGAAAAACGTGTTCATATATTTTTAGGAATTATAGACCCAAGTTTTGAACCAAAATCGTCATTTGTTTCCAGAAAAGCATTGCATTTTTATAGAAATGATTAAATCCAAGCCGCACAAAACACTGTTTTTGCGGCCCATGAACATGGAACCGAATAACATGGCAATATAAATAATTATTATACATATATACATATATACACATATATACATTGTACACATACATATATACATGTGCGTGTATATATGTGGTGTGTGTATAT
Source organism: Anneissia japonica (assembly GCF_011630105.1). Taxonomy (NCBI): domain Eukaryota; kingdom Metazoa; phylum Echinodermata; class Crinoidea; order Comatulida; family Comatulidae; genus Anneissia; species Anneissia japonica. Next base: position 346,500 of record NW_022744415.1, on the reverse strand, counting down.
GTGGTGTGTGTATAGGTATAATAATTATTTAGTAATAAAACTAATCAATAAACCAACTTAAATCATGCATTTTTTCAAGTTAAAATAGTTACCTAATCAATGTATCTCATTAATACTTTTAAACACTTATTAGTAGCTGCCCTGTACCTTTTCCCTAAAATAACAATTATTCCCAAATAAACAAGATGTGAAACGCATCTAGATTACTAAACATCGATTTATAAATGCTGATTTATCGATTCAATTTTTGCTATTTTTGCAGCATTTTTAAACTATTTAAAAATAGTTGGATTTTCTTGAAAATGAGTTGTGTGGTGTGCACAAGTAATGACGCAAGTAATGACGAACAATTTACAGTTTCGAAAATTTACTTTTATTTTTGGGAACCTTATACGTTATATACATGAGAAATATCTATGCATTTGTCATCACTAACTGGAACACCACGTTTGGAGGAAGGAGCACAGTATCAATCACGTGCGCGACTCCGTTGGTTGTTGCAGCGTCGGCTATGATCACGGTGGCTTTGTCGTTGACGGATAATTCTGAAAAGCAATTTTTATAGTTATCAATTCAAATGGCAGTCAATTTAAAACACATTTTAAACGCATTTTCTTGTCCTAAATATTTTTAAATAAATCTGAATGTACTTACCGCCACTAGAAATTTTAATTGTGATGTCATCTGTCGTGGTAGTTTTTACTTTGTCAACACGTTTTAATTCAGCACTAAAGAACGTTCCATTTACCAGGTGATACGAGAGGATTCTAAATAGCTCGTCTTTGTTGCCTAGTAGTTTACCAAGTGTTCCAGGTGGAAGTTTATTGAACGCCTCGTTGGTTGGGGCAAATAGAGTGTATGGACCACCTGGAAGAAAATGGTAATATTGTAGTAATCTTGCTGAATAAATATTTAATTAATGTTCTTGCAGAAATCATTGGCTGTTAAGCCAATAATTTAATAATGATTTACCTTTTAGAGTGTCTGCAAAGCCCGAAACTCTAATCGCTTTCAGTAGCGTTGAGAAATTCGCATTATTAGAAACCAAAGTTAGCATGTCATTCATAGGAATAGGAAACATAACACGATCTACTACATGGATGACACCGTTAGTGGCGATGTTGTCTGGTTTCGAGATTGGCGATCCAGTTGCTGTGGTAAGCTGTAATTAATCAAACGTTTTTGGAATTCAGTAATCAATTTAACTATAGCAATGTAGTTCTCATGCCTTTTAATCTGTGATTTTCGAAGACTGCGGGCGCGAAAGGACTAGTAAAATGTACAATACAATAGAGAAAAAAAAAACGCCTAACAATTGTCCGCTGGGCCCCAAATTAGTATTCTAGGCGTGTTATGTTATGAATTATTTATTATCTATTAATTACAAAATGCAGTGCTCGGTCGTCAAGCACAACGATGGCTTACCTCGCCGTACGTGTTGATACGGACGGAAGTTGATTTTAGAAGACTTGGCAGAAGAAGCTCATTCTTTTTAAGTTGGTTGAAGTGGACTTTGGTTCCAAGGATGTGGTAGCGCAGTACATCGGTCAGCATTTGCACATCATTTTTAATTGCCGCCATAACACCCTTCGGAAGTTCCTCGAATGCGTCATCAGTAGGGCCGAAAACCGTCAGGTCACCTAAAATAATCACAGTTCATGCACCAGCTATAGTTACATTTATATTTTAGAATGGTCTGATATATAGGAGGCCTACTGAATGCTAGGAATGAGTGACAAAATCAAAAACCTGTTGTGATTTCAAGTCGATATAATGGTACTAGTGCTACTCAGCGTTAATTATTCACCACCAAAACTATCAAAAAATATACTTCCAAACCTGTAAGTTCTTCTGCAATACCCGCTTCGGTAATCAGTTCAACAAGAGTGTTCAGGTTAAGTGTCTTTGCCAATTCAACTACATTGGATTCGAAGTTGCCGCTCCCGAATTCAGATAACTCCTTCCTTAATACATCCACCGTGAATTCGGGAAAAGCAGACGAAACGCACACAAGTGTGGCTAACAGGACGACAGATTTCATCATTGCTATATACTAATTTTCAACGCTCAACACAAGAAACAACTGCCCGCCCGTGTGAAATTTCAAAGTTTATATACGCAAGCAAACATACCATGATTAGCATAATATTGGAAACTCGCTCAGTTGATGGTCAATGGTTGTTAAGTAACTGGTGATATTATCACATTTGTATTAGAATTAAAATATTCACAGATAATTAAACTCGGGCAACTAAAACACTGAAAAACGACTCACTGAAACCGAAGAAGAAGGGATTGCAATGAACGTTGCACAAGTTGCAATGTTGAATAGCTTGGTGGGTTAAAATGTTTACCTTTCAGTCTCAGGTTCTTGCTTTTTTTTTCAGTAATATAAATTGTACTCACGTCCAAAAAACAAAGACAACTCTATTCCATAAGCCTCATAATGAGTAAGGCGCCTCATAGTTTTTGTAACGCATCTTGTGTTTATGTTCGTCTTGAGAAGAGATATGCCACTTCAAAAAAAATATTTTGCTGTTTGGCATATCATTGAACCTAAAGTAGATAATAAAAATATAATCAAAGTATACGCTCTCTAAATTAACTGAATAATAATATATTTCTTGGTAAAAGATTTTATCGAATGTTCTAACAAATTTTTCGATTCCCTTTTCAGGAAATAAAATAAATTGTAATCCTTCTCCATACTTTTATTACCATAAAGTCTAAAATTGCTTTTCTATTTCGAGGACACATACCATGCAAATAATTCACTTTTAAAATCCACAAACGAGCATTGGTTTATTTTATTAAAAACATGAAAACTTGACATGGCAACATTACACTGGGTTACATCGTATTGATAATTTCATGACAACGACATTATTACTGTGTCGAGAATAAAATCTTAAAGACTAGAAAACAGCAATAAAACGTGCAATTATTATTTTTATTTTTGGAAATTACTATAATAAATAATTTAATATGATCTTTAATTTTAATAAAAAATACAATTAATTATTACATTTTTGATATTTTATACAAATCTCAAAAAGAAATATTCATCCACCATAAGAATATTATGACGCAATCGCGTCATCTATCCTGATCAAAAAGTTTATAGGATTTAAACAAATTGATGGTGTATTTTATGAACAAAAGAGGGCACAGTTAATCGCCTAAACGATTTTCCTATCAAGTATTAAGAAAATAATATTACTTAACTCATTTTGAAAAAAAAGGTTTAATATTTATTTATTTATTTTTATTTATGTTTATATACTTTTAAATAATATAGTAATTATACCTTGTAATTGGACAAACATTGTGTGTGTGAAAGGGAAAGGTCACGCAAGTGTGAGGATGATGGAATGCACAAAAACGTGATCATTGAAGCGGTGGTCCATTTTATTTTGTTTTTCATTTCTAAAATGTACTTCTCAGTAATGCCAGATCACGGACAAAATTACATTATTTATAATATCATGTATTTACTATTATTATACTATGTTCTATTTGCCACGGTCATGACTTAAATATGATGTCGACAACATTCATAAGACACAGAATTACCCTCTATACCCTATGTATTTGGATACCAAGGATTTTGGTTACTTGAAGACTTACACACAAACATTTGGTATTTCTACAATACCGACACTGAAAAATACATAATGTACATACATATATGCATACAGAATAGTAATTGTATACATTGACCCTGCCCCATCGAAACATTACAATATTCCTGTATACAATAAAGCAATACCGCACAACTATAGTCTAAACATTATTTATGGGATATTCAACTAAACATACAGTAATAATAAAATAATAAAGTAAAAACAAAAATAATAAAAATAGGATAAAATAGAATAATAATAATTAATAATTAACTAATAAATATGGTACTCATATACTTGCTCCACCATTCATCTATCCACTCACCATTCAGGCTGACCAAAACAAACAAAAAAGTATGCTGATGTTCTGTGCTGTATTTTAAGAGGGGAATTCCCGATTACTACATATAGTAATAATAAAATAATAAAGTAAAAACAAAAATAATAAAAATAGGATAAAATAGAATAATAATAATTAATAATTAACTAATAAATATGGTACTCATATACTTGCTCCACCATTCATCTATCCACTCACCATTCAGGCTGACCAAAACAAACAAAAAAGTATGCTGATGTTCTGTGCTGTATTTTAAGAGGGGAATTCCCGATTACTACATATAGTAATAATAAAATAATAAAGTAAAAACAAAAATAATAAAAATAGGATAAAATAGAATAATAATAATTAATAATTAACTAATAAATATGGTACTCATATACTTGCTCCACCATTCATCTATCCACTCACCATTCAGGCTGACCAAAACAAACAAAAAAGTATGCTGATGTTCTGTGCTGTATTTTAAGAGGGGAATTCCCGATTACTACATATAGTAATAATAAAATAATAAAGTAAAAACAAAAATAATAAAAATAGGATAAAATAGAATAATAATAATTAATAATTAACTAATAAATATGGTACTCATATACTTGCTCCACCATTCATCTATCCACTCACCATTCAGGCTGACCAAAACAAACAAAAAAGTATGCTGATGTTCTGTGCTGTATTTTAAGAGGGGAATTCCCGATTTACAGAGAGGGCGGACGGCAACAAAGCGATGATAAAACCAAATAAAACTGGATCTGCGGAAATTTACGATTGAACATTTTGCTTTACGTAGTTGCTACCAAAATTCTGAATAGTATAGAAGGTGTCGTATAATTAATTTTAACAGGTACTTCAAAAATATTTTTAATACTTATTCTTTAATTGTGTCAGATGCTAGTGTGTAATTAATTAGGTGATGGTGGACAAATTCAGGTCATTTATTGCCAGGCCTACCTACCATGATGGGGTGGATGATTACACAAGGATGAATTGCTTCCCTACTCCTTCCGTGTCTGCACAGGTCATTATGGTTAGTTAGTAGTACAGTAGTAGTAGGCCTAGCTAGGCTAGGCCTGACTATATAGGCCTGGATTTTGTCGTCATATAAACACTAGGCCTACAACACTCCTGGACGTATTGTCACCGCAATAAAAAAATGCAAAAGTGTCTGTTTAATCATGACATGAAACAAGTGAAACAAAGGAGGATGCACCAAACAAAAAAAAGGAAGATGCTCTATCTGATTCCAACTGATGTGTGTTTATGTCCGAAATATCAATTATATTGTAGAGTGGAGTTGAATAGCTCAGTGGTTAAGATGCTTGCCTTCTGATCCCAGGGTCCTGGGTTCAATTCCTGTCACAGCAGGACTTTTTCTCACGACCAAAACAACTCCACTCCCTAAGCCTC
>NW_022744415.1:316954-339824 GCF_011630105.1 Anneissia japonica | reverse complement strand
AGAACGTTCCATTTACCAGGTGATACGAGAGGATTTTAAATAGCTCGTCTTTGTTGCCTAGTAGTTTACCAAGTGTTCCAGGTGGAAGTTTATCGAACGCCTCGTTGGTTGGGGCAAATAGAGTGTATGGACCACCTGGAAGAAAATGGTAGTAGTAATCTTGCTGAATAAATATTTAATTAATGTTCTTGCAGAAATCATTGGCTGTTAAGCCAATAATTTAATAATGATTTACCTTTTAGAGTGTCTGCAAAGCCCGAAACTCTAATCGCTTTCAGTAGCGTTGAGAAATTCGCATTATTAGAAACCAAAGTTAGCATGTCATTCATAGGAATAGGAAACATGACACGATCTACTACATGGATGACACCGTTAGTGGCGATGTTGTCTGGTTTCGAGATAGGCGATCCAGTTGCTGTGGTAAGCTGTAATTAATCAAACGTTTTTGGAATTCAGTAATCAATTTAACTATAGCAATGCAGTTCTCATGCCAGCTTTTAATCTGTGATTTTCGAAGACATGCGGGCGCGAAAGGACTAGTAAAATGTACAATACAATAGAGAAAAAAAATACGCATAACAATTGTCCGCTAGGCCCCAAATTAGTATTCTAGGCGTCTTATGTTATGAATTATTTATCATCATTTATTAATTACAAAATGCAGTGCTCGGTCGTCAAGCACAACGATGGCTTACCTCGCCGTACGTGTTGATACGGACGGAAGTTGATTTTAGAAGACTTGGCAAAAGAAGCTCATTCTTTTTAAGTTGGTTGAAGTGGACTTCGGTTCCAAGGATGTGGTAGCGCAGGACATCGGTCAGCATTTGCACATCATTTTTAATTGCCGCCATAACACCCTTCGGAAGTTCCTCGAATGCGTCATCAGTAGGGCCGAAAACCGTCAGGTCACCTAAAATAATCAGTTCATGCACCAGCTATAGTTACATTTATATTTTAGAATGGTCTGATATAGGAGGCCTACTGAAAGCTAGGAATGAGTGACAAAATGAAAAACCTGTTAATTTCAAGTCAATTTCAAGTCGATATACGGTACTAGTACTACTCAGCGTTAATTATTCACCACCAACCAACACCACCAACCAAAACTATTAAAAAATATACTTCCAAACCTGTAAGTTCTTCTGCAATATCCGCTTCGGTAATCAGTTCAACAAGAGTGTTCAGCTTAAGTGTCTTTGCCAATTCAACTACATTCGATTCGAAGTTGCCGCTCCCGAATTCAGATAACTCCTTCCTTAATACATCCACCGTGAATTCGGGAAAGGCAGACGAAACGCACACAAGTGTGGCTAACAGGACGACAGATTTCATCATTGCTATATACTAATTGTCAACGCTCAACAAAAGAAACAACTGCCCGTGTGAAATTTCAAAGTTTATATACGCAAGCGAACATACCATGATTAGCATAATATTGGAAACTCGCTCAGTTGATGGTCAATGGTTGTTAAGTAACTGGTGATACTATCACATTTGTATTAGAATTAAAATATTCACAGATCATTAAACTCGGGCAACTAAAAAACTGTAAACGACTCACTGAAACCGAAGAAGGGATTGCAATGAACGTTGCACAAGTTGCAATGTTGAATAGTTTGGTGTATTAAAATGTTTACCTTCCAGTCTCAGGCCCTGGCTTTTTTCCAGTAATATAAATTGTTCTCGCGTCCAAAAAACAAAGACAACTCTATTCCGTAAGCTTCATAATGAGTAAGGCGCCTCATAGTTTTTGTAACGCATCTTGTGTTTATGTTCGTCTTGAGAAGAGATATGCCACTTTAAAAAAAAATATTTTGCTGTTTGGCATATCATTGGACCTAAAGTAGATAATAAAAATATAATCAAAGTATACCTCTCTAAATTTAACTGAACAATAATATATTTCTTGGTAAAAGATTTTATCGAATGTTCTAACCCATTTTTCGATTCCCTTTTCAGGAAATAAAATAAATTGTAATCCTTCTCCATACTTTTATTACCATAAAGTCTAAAATTGCTTTTCTATTTCGAGGACACATATCATGCAAATAATTCACTTTTAAAATCCACAAACGAGCATTGGTTTATTTTATTAAAAACATGAAAACTTGACATGGCAACATTACACTGGGTTACATCGTATTGATATTTTCATGACAACAACATTATTACTGTGTCGAGAATAAAATCTTAAAGACTAGAAAACAGCAATAAAACGTGCAATTATTTTTTTTTTTTTTGGAAATTACTATAATAAATAAATTAATATGATCTTTAATTTTAATAAAAAATACAATTAATTATTACATTTTTGGTATTTTATACAAATCTCAAAAAGAAATATTCATCCACCATAATAATATTATGACGCAATCGCGTCATCTATCCTGATCAAAAAGTTTATAGGATTTAACAATTGATGGCGTATTTTATGAACAAAAGAGGGCACAGTTAATCGCCTAAACGATTTTCTTATCAGTATTAAGAAAATAATATTACTTAACTCATTTTGAAAAAAGAAGGTTTAATATTTATTTATTTATTTATTTATATTTATGTTTATATACTTTAAAATAATATAGTAATTATACCTTGTAATTGGACAAACATTGTGTGTGTGAAAGGGAAAGGTCACGCAAGTGTGAGGATGATGGAATGCACAAAAACGTGATCATTGAAACGGTGGTCCATTTTATTTTGTTTTTCATTTCTAAAATACCGCACAACTATAGTCTAAACATTATTTACTGGAATATTCAACTAAACATACAGTAATAATAAAATAATAAAGTAAAAACAAAAATAATGAAAATAGGATAAAATAGAATAATAATAATTAATAATTAACTAATAAATATGGTACTCATATACTTGCTCCACCATTCATCTATCCACTCACCATTCAGGCTGACCAAAACAAACAAAAAAGTATGCTGATGTTCTGTGATGTATTTTAAGAGGGGAATTCCCGATTTACAGAGAGGGCGGACGGCAACAAAGCGATGATAAAACCAAATAAAACTGGATCTGCGGAAATTTACGATTGAACATTTTGCTTTACGTAGTTGCTACCAAAATTCTGAATAGTATAGAAGGTGTCGTATAATTACTTTTAACAGGTACTTCAAAAATATTTTTAATACTTATTCTTTAATTGTGTCAGATGCTAGTGTGTAATTAATCAGGTGATGGTGGACAAATTCAGGTCATTTATTGCCAGGCCTACCTACCATGATGGGGTGGATGATTACACAAGGATGAATTGCTTCCCTACTCCTTCCGTGTCTGCACAGGTCATTATGGTTAGTTAGTAGTACAGTAGTAGTAGGCCTAGCTAGGCTAGGCCTAACTATATAGGCCTGGTCGTCATATAAACACTAGGCCTACAACACTCCTGGACGTATTGTCACCGCAATAAAAAAATGCAATAGTGTCTGATTAATCATGACATGAAACAAGAGAAACAAAACGAACGGGCAGGAGGATGCACCAAACAAAAAAAGGAAGATGCTCTATCTGATTCCAACTGATGTGTGTTTATGTCCGAAATATCAATTATATTGTAGAGTGGAGTTGAATAGCTCAGTGGTTAAGATGCTTGCCTTCTGATCCCAGGGTCCTGGGTTCAATTCCTGTCACAGCAGGACTTTTTCTCACGACCAAAACAACTCCACTCCCTAAGCCTCATAAAGAGACTTAGTTTATAAAGCATCTTTCTCATCCTGTAAGTGGCAAGTGTACTTGCTGTTGGATGTGAAGGAAAAAAAAAAATGTATTATTTCAATTTTTGCTGTATTCCTGTAAAATGCACTGTCTGTGGTGTAATGTTGTCATGTGGTACCAGACAGTGGCGGCGCCAGCGGGGGTGTGGGGGAGCAGAGTCTTTACCCCCCCCCCCCCAATTGGACAGAGCTCGTCGGGCAGTCGGACTAAAAAGTATATAAAAATAGCCCCACGCCAAGCAAACACATGTCTGTCACACTCAGATAATGTCATTTTATTTTCATCCAGAGGTTCCTATTCTTAAAAAAATCTCATTTGGGAGAGGGAACACTGCTCACCTAACCTTTTTGTTTATTCCTTGACTTTTAACATTTACACTCAACACATACCTAGTGAAACTACGGTACATTGCAAGATGGCTATTAACAATACAGTAATATACTTCAGGTGTACATAGTGGTCCATCAATTATCACCAGTAAAGCCCATTTACTGGAATTATGTTCAGACATTCATCCATGCACACATTACAGAATCCTTAGTGTATTTCTCACACCAAAAAATCCATAAAATGTGTTATATTTTTTCCAATATTTGATTTATTTTTAAGTGAATTCCATCAAGCACAAGGCGCAAGCAACCAGCATGACTCAACCCATGCAGGTAACTACGAAGGTCTGGGAATTGCAAAAAAAGCTAGGCTCTGGTGGTTTTGGCGAAGTTATTCTCTACAGAAATAAGGTATACAATTTTTAAATAAAGTGACAGCATATGGAAGTATTGATTATGACAGAGCAATGAACGATGATGATGATTAGACATAAAATTATTGATTAGTATACAAATAATGAATGTTTTAATGAGTGCAATGGAGTAGAATATTTCAGGAGGTGAAAGACTGGATTGGAACATCCAAACTTTCACTAAATGAAATATTCTACCCCATTGTACGAATAAGACACATTCATGTTTTATAAAACAGCCACCTGTTACAGTATCTCTCCGGGTCGCCTGCATGCTCTCTTTGAATACAAAGACCCTCTCTTCCTTTCGAAGGCCAGCATAAAACCAACCTAGGCCTAGGAATCAATCAAGCTCACGTTCAGCTTAATAGACTCATAGCCTCACCATTGAAGCTGGCGAAATACTCCATACGGTTTACTGCATGTTTTATTGCTTTTTTTGTTGACTCGGCATAATTTTCATGCAGTTATTCTTCCAAACCTTCTTCGCTCAAAAGTACAAATTGCTCGGGGTACCAAATGAACCTGCCATTTTATGGACAGAGTGAGGACTTACTGTATGACCAACTCCTTGTTGGCATGCAGGTTGTCTAGTCTAGGCTATTTTTTCTCGCTTGCTTTGCATTTGAGATTTTTGTCGTCTTGGAAATGAAAAAGTACTATTCAACAATCATTGACTAGTACTCAAATAACATGGAATATTCTTTTTAAATCAATCTCATGTGACCTGTTTTCAACCAATCAAATTAATAGAATATATACAGGTGTTGTAAAATATACTTTAAATTGTTCAATATTGCCTATTTCAGGAGACTGGTGAACAGATTGCCTTCAAACGATGCAAAATCGACCTGGATGAAAAAAACCTACATCGATGGCAGCAAGAAATTGACATCATGAACAAACTAAATCATGAAAATGTAGTGAGGGCACGGGACGTTCCTGAGGAACTTCTAGAGCCTCAAGGCATGCCGATACTTGGCATGGAATATTGTCAGGATGGGGATCTTCGAAAGGTAATGGTTTGGATTGCTCTGAAGGATATGTAATATTGTACTGTTTTTTTTTTATTTTTTAGATTATGTTTTTAATTTTTAATATCCTGATGTCATCACCATAAAGTACTTACATACAGGTATGTAATTATCCTTCAGAAAGACAGAAAAATACCTCAAAAATTCAAATATAATTTTAAATATCTCATTTCAAATGATTAAATAAATTATTATCTTCCAACAAGGAACAGATAAAAAAAAAGTAGTTTTTACCAATTTTTACAGGCAGACTACAAAATTTCTTAAATTGATTACCAGCCATTAAGGATCTATGCAAAAGAATACGGGGAGGTTATTATTAACTGGCTGAAAAATTGATGGGGGAATAATTTAATAACTTACTTAAATATACAAATTAATCAATTCAAATTGGAATTAAAATGATTATGTTTTTACCTCATGACTGATGCATCTTTAACTGTGACTGGCATACATTTTTGGGACCAAAATCCACCTCATGTGGACTTCTGTATTTTTACTACTAATTATCACATGCCATACAAATTTTTTTAGGTATTAATACCATTGATTGACAGGCCATGGTTTACAATATTTTTACAAAAAATAATTATAAAATTGATGAGTGGCACAGGCCAGGGAAAGAAATTGTTGTGCATCCAACAATGAAAATCATCTTGATAAAATGCCTCTATCACCAATACACTATATAGCCCAATAGTTTTGGTGTGGAATAAGCAAAGGAAAACCACAATTTTCCCCAGTAAAGTGCACAGTGCCTCCAATACACAAATGGTTGTCTGGATAACAGCAAAGTGAAATAAAAATTGAAAAATTCTTGTAGGGTATGCACAGACTTCGGCCGCACACTTTATCTACTTCTCGAGAGGAGGACTAAAAAATGAACATGGACAGTCAAGCCAATAGGCGTATTCGACTGGTCCTTTTCCGAGGAGAGATTTACTACTCGGAGTGTGCTCGCGGTATTCGAGCCGCTCTTGTGAGGTTCGTACTGCTTGTGCGACCAGTCGAATACGACATGTGCAGTTTGAGTAGAAAGTGCTGCTCAAAACAGACCAGTCGAATACGCCTAATACCAAGTCTAAGGCAGAGGGCATAGCATATCTAATGCTACATATCATGAACCTTTTCACCTTAGCTGTTTGCCCTCTGTTGATCAGAATTGTTAATTATTGTGAAAGATAAGAAAAGATAAGATAAAAAGATGTATTTATGTTTCATGAGCACAAGGCCAAACATGAAACTTGGTGTCCTGGTGCTACAGTTCAGCTATACCAAACATTAAACACAACTAACAGATTATTTAGTAAACCAATACAAATTCAGTTCATGTGTGAACATTGAGCCCACAGTATAAAACAAGATGTATTCAGTGGAATTACAATTGTTATTACAGTATTATTGTTTATTTTGTTCTAAAAATTAAGATCTGCTTCTGCTTTTATGTATTTTTTAAGAAGTTTTTCAGTCTTCTACATTCATCCTTTACTAACATAATATTGTAGTTGTAACTCAAATCGTGAATAATGGATTCAAACGGGCAGGGATATAATGCACACAAATTTAAAAGCAATAAACCAAGATTTATTTTTCAGACATGCTTCAGCTGTTTTTTTTTTAACGTGTTGTTATTTTTACATGTACATCAGTTTATCTAGCATGCCCATCACTTCAATTCAAGGTTTCATGTAGGCCGATGTATTTTTGTTTTTGTTTTATTGTGAACTGTTCCAATCCATTATTTTGTTTGCAGTAGTTGTTATTGTTATTGTCATCTTTGTCATGTTTTTATTATTATTATAATATATAATGATTTTTTTTTTCGACTTTAAAAAGGTTTTAAACCTTCCTGCCAATGTGTGTGGCTTGGATCAAAGCACGGTGTTAACGTTGGCCAAACATATTGCCTCAGCTGTGGAGTACCTCCACTCAAAGCGGGTAATCCATCGAGATTTGAAGCCGGAAAATATAGTGATGCAGAGAAATGAAGAGCAGAAGGTACTGTAGTTGTTATTTTTGTTGTACTTTTATCAGAGACTTTTGTATGTTAATGACAAACTTAGTGCATCCTTTCTATTGGGTACACATTATAGAGTCCCACCCACCTTGAATAGCATGTTCTAATTGGTCAGATAACTGCTTGATGTACACTTTTGAAAGGTTCAGTCTTCACCAGTGTATTTTTGATTTGGATTAGTTTATAATATTTAAAAAAAAATGTTTTATTATAAACAATATTGGTGAATATATATACAGTATAGAATATTGTTCTAATGAGGATTCACCAATAATACTGTTTTTAAGTTGTCAGGTCTTTACATCAACTTTGTAAATTAGCACTTCTGGATTGATACTTGCTTTTTAAAATCATTTTGGAAACCTACTCGCGACCCAATACAAAAGTTTGGCTTTTTGGTTGTGATGCATAGTCTGGGAAGCATGGATTTATAAATATTCTATTTTTAGTATTGACATATAAGTTGTTTTCCCTGATTATTTTACCAGTATTTTTTTTGTCTCATTATGTTTTCAGATCATATACAAATTAATTGATCTAGGGTATGCCAAGGACATGGACCAAAGCAGTGTTGCAAGGACATTTGTTGGGACATTGCAGTATCTTGTAAGTTTATTGATACTACTAATGACGATAACATAAGGTTTATTGAGGGACAGAGAGAAGAAATTTAAAACCACAAGTATCGCCAAAGCTTATAAAAATATTAGGGTGTCTGTTTATTTTAATAATTTTTCATTCATTTAACCATTCATTGCATTTCACCGTCCATTTATTCATTCATCTATGCATCTGTCCATTAATTCATTCATTTATATTTTGAATTACATTGATGTATTTTATTTTAATTTTAAACATTATTTTATTTATTAATATTATTGTCTCCAATTATTTTCTTTCTTTTTTTGGCTCTGTCCATTTATTGTTAGATCTTCCATTCCTTAAACTATGTAACATGTGTGTGCAAAATCTTAGCACTTGTCCCCTGCTAAATTATATTATATATGAATGCCTATCCATGCAAGATTCTTTTGTAAGATTTAACCTTCATTTAGAAGGGTTCTTGCTGTTATCAGAATTTTAATAGATAAATAATGTTATTGTGTTCATTGTGCTTGGTATCTTTATTAAACATAAAAAAAAATGTCATCACATTTAACAAAATTAGAATTAATGTAACTGAATTGGGACATTAATTTACAAACATGATATTTATAATCACAAATTTCTTAATAAACAATTACCACTACAATATAATATTTAAAAAAAACAACATTAAAATGTATTACCAAATATAAATATTAAAATTGTTACTATAACATATTTTATTAATTTAAGCCCTATATACAAATTTTTCACAAATTGAAATCACATTACGAATTAAACAAATAGCATTCTAATAAAAATTGTAAACATCATAAAAATATAAGAAATAAAACCATTGCTACTATATAATACCAAAACATTTAAAAAAAAATACTTTAAAAAGAAAAAAAAAAACATTAGAAATTACCACAAAAGTAAATATTTTAGTCAAATTAAATTTTTACAGTTTAAAGTTTAGTCAAGAAAATTGCTCACGTCATAATATAAAAGAAATATTACCATTACTAGTAAATAATTTAAAAAAAATGATATTACTTGAAAAAAACAAAAAAAAAACAAACATACATTAGGAATTGAATGAGTTTTACTTCATTCCTTAGGCTCCAGAACTGTTCACTGCTAAGTCTTACACCAACACTGCTGATTATTGGAGCCTGGGTGTGCTACTGTTTGAGAGTATTTGTGGAGTCAGGCCTTTCCTGCCAAACATACCACCAGTTCAGTGGTGAGTGCTTTTTTTCTGATCATTTTCAAACACTTCGTATGCTTTGGGGTATTGTTACACCATGAGCGCCTTCTGGCACGTAATATGGAGCTTTCGTTTGCACGACAACTGTAGGACGTAGAACATAATGACATCACTAAAAGTCATCTGCGCATGCAAGAACGTTAAGGTCACCTCGTATAGTATATTCTGGAACATAATTTGGCCAAATCTATGTATGCAAAGAACGTAAGACGCCAGGTATTACGGTCACGAATGAGTGATTCTGTTATAGCGTCGCATCGTCTCACAAATCGAAATCTCCCTAATAAGTGTCTGTGTATCATCTGTGATTATGCTCACTGGAGTGCAACATTAACTTGGCAGATATGATGATAACCATTCTTTCAATGGAGGGATCTTGGTTCAGACTGCTAATAAACTTAGAGACTTTTTAAACCTGTAAAAAAGTTCTCCTCAAACCAGTTTTCTGAGCTATTTTTGAAAAAAACTTCATCTGGTCGTTTGAACAATAGAATTTGATTCAAGTCAAAGTATATTAGTTATTAAATATTATTCTTTTTTTTTTACTATGGACGGTATGCCATTGAAAATTGAGAGCTCCATCATACACTAATTTGTAATTAGTGAGCTTCATCCTTTGTGCCTACTTTCTTATCTTCCACCTTTGAACAAGTACAGTAATTGGTTAGTTCATAAGGCACATTTAACCTATTTAACCTCATTAAAAGCAGTTTATATAGCCACCCAAAGAACATGTAGGAAATGACATGTTTTTAATCCACTACCAAAGGTCTGCAACCAGGTACCATATTGTTTTGTGCAGTATGTTAATCCATAGAGCAACTTTACTAGTTAATGAGATCAGCTAATCTTGTTAATTACATGATACCTGATTTAAACATTAAAACTTGGTAAAGACATTGAGGGAGGTACATGTAGTGATAATACTTTCAATTTGCTTATTTTTCATTCAGGCATGGTACTGTAGGACAAAAGAAGGAAAATGACATCTGTGTGTACATTGATTTATCTGGTATGTATCAGTCATTGGTATATTTAGGACTCTTGAAATGGTGATATGGGCTGAGGGAAGGGGGAGGGGTGAGTGAAGTGGTGGGCCTTCATTATTAAGTGCAGGGTTGCTAGCTTTAAAAATGGGTGGTATGATGTGATTTTTTTACTACTTGAGCATAATTTTGTTAGCTTCGAACATTTCCAAATGAGGGAAACTGAGATGAGGCAAGCTTTTTTTTAAGAGGGCATGCAATCATGTAATTTACTTACTGTTGCCAATGCTATGAGTAAAAGTGTTAAGCTTCTCTGTACAAAAGTATACAATACTGCCATATTCTATGCTAATTAATCAGTTTAACATTTAGCAACAGTACGCTGGTCTTGGGATGGCAAACCTGATATACCTTTTATACCTTTATACCTTTTTATTTACCTTTTATTTATAGGAGCATTGTTCTCATATTTATTTCAAATATTTCATGATTTTTATTTATCTTTCTATCTAGGAAATCCAGTTTATTCTGAACACATACATGAACCCTTCCAGCTTAGCAAGTAAGCATTTAATGTGTAATTCATAATAATGTTATTCTTTTATAAGCCAAATATAAAACCATAATTTCTTTAAAATATTTTTGTATTGATCAATAGAGCAGTTTAATGTCAATGGTTGTATTATTGTCATGAGAGTAGTGGTATATCAATTGATATAATCTCGGGGAACAATTTTATGTTATAATAATGTTACAGCTTGGTGTATGTAATTGCTTTTGTAGAATCATAAACTACATATTTAGAACGCAAATTTAAAACTAACGTTGCAACATTTTTTCAATGTTGTGTCAACGTTATTTACTGACATACCGAATCACAACGTTCGCGAACATTATAATAACTTTTGTGTTTGCCTAGATTTCAATCAGTATCTGTTATTGACAACAATCAAGTATTTTCATAAGACAAAATGGTTAATGGATTGGTATGAATTGTTGCAAGAAAATATTTTTGGTTTTTGTAAATAAAATAAATAAAAAATAATAAATAAAAAGCACCAAAAAACATGACAAGTTGTCCAGATTAAAAAGTAATATTTATGAAAAATGATCTGTTACAGGTGTTATCAGAATATGTTTGAAGTGTTTCTAAGATCACTGCTGCAATGGGATCCAAGTAAGAGGGGAGGCCCAACTGATGCTAATCGCAGAGCACAGTGCTTCATTTTATTGGAGTCTATCCTTAACACAAAGGTGCATTTCTTTTCATATTGTTCTTTCTTTATTCTTTTAATCGATCAACATTTAGCAGTTTTTATTTTTATTTATTGATACAGTACCATGTTTGAAAGGAAACTAGCAAAATGATTTTTTTTTCTAAAGGGGATTTTTGATATGCAATTAATAATAAAATCGACCTTAAAAATTTTTTTTGTTTTGGCAAATTTTACGAAGCTTTATATATGATATGAAGGCCATTATATACGATTTTACCGTGACGTCCCTGGCGAAAAAAGTAACAGATCGTGTAAATAGCGCCGCGTATGGTATCCGCCGCGTATGGTATCCACCGCGTACGATCTTTTTGCTAGTTCCCTTTTAAGGCATCCCTATTATGCTGTTAAAATTTAAAGATAGTACAATATTTTAATTATTATTATTAAAGTGTTATTGTTGTGTTGTTGTTGTTGTTGCTACTGCTGCTGTCAGTGATGTTTCTCAGGAAATGGCAATTGCGCCACCATGGTATCAGCCAAAAACTCTAGTGTCATTTAGATATTTATAAACAAATTGATATGGTAGTTGCCCCGTGGATCCCAACAGTTGGTAAGAGAATATTCTTAACCCACTGCTCTCGTGTCACAGGTGTTTGCCAATCACATCCTCCCCCTTTACTGCAAACAATTCTAGATCCACTACTGCTGCTGCTGTTGCTGCTGCTGCTACTGCTACTGTTGCTGCTACTACTGTTGCTACTACTGTTTCTGCTGGTGCTACTGCTACTGTTGCTACTATTGTTGCTGCTGCTGTTGTTGCTACTGTTGCTACTGCTACTGTTGCTGCCTACTGTTGCTGCTGCTGCTTCTACTGTTGCTACTACTATTGCTGCTGCTGTTGCTACTTCTGTTGCTACTATTGTTGCTGCTGCTGCTGTTGCTGCTTATGTTTCTGCTGCTGCTTCTACTGTTGCTACTACTATTGCTGCTGCTGTTGCTATTACTACTGTTGCTACTATTGTTGATGCTACTGATGTTTCTCCTGCTGTTACTACTGTTGCTGCTGCTGTTGCTGCTACTACTGTTGCTGCTGCTGCTGTTGCTACTACTACTACTGTTGTTGCTACTGCTGTTGCTGCTGCTGTAGTTACCCGTTCTGTTACTGTTTCTGGTGCTGATAATGCCATTGCGTCATCATTATCAGTAGCCACAATAATATTGTCCAGGGGCGGATCCAGACAAAAGTCTGGGTAGGGGCAACGCAACATGTGAAGCACCGAGGGGGATGTTTGATATTGTTGTTCAGAAATTCTTGACCATAGACCTTACTGTACATCCAATTTAAATAAAACAAATTGGCTGTTATAAAGTTCTATCCTCCACTCTTTTTCCTTTCATTTCTTTATTGTCCTTTTTTGTTTTCTCTTTTATTTTTTATTTTTGGAGGCGTGGCTCCTAGCCCTTATGCCCCTCGGTTTGCCCCCATTTTTATTGGGTTTGATTATGAATTTTGTGCAAGTTATTATCATTTCTTGTCAATAAAGTTCTTGTCATTGATTATATTACTTTATTGTATAATTGCCTTTACTCACTGTTGGTATATTTTATTCAATTTCAGCTTGCGAATGTTTTCTGCGTCAATAGCCAATCTGTCCATTCTTATCCAATTGATGAATCCAGCACTTGCCAATCCCTAAAGATTGCTCTTGCTAAAGACACCGGTATTGCAATCGAAGATCAGGATATTTTGTTTTCTACCGGAAAAACCCTGGATATGCAAGCAAGTGCTCTTCAGTGTTGGGGTGGCAATGTGAGTTTTTATACCATAGTTCATAGTTCTGCGCTTCAGGGCATTTATTCTTGAGAAGACTTTTTGAGGGGCATTTTTTTGAGGGAGGCATTTATTTTTTTTTTTTTTTTGTAAAATTAATGTGTGTATATTCAAATAAACGCCCCTTATTTTTACTATAAATGTGAAACTACAACACATAATGACTCTCAAAATGTGTTATAACATGATCATAAAGACTTATTGATTCCAACCAGGTTAGAAAAAATGTAATTCATCTGGAGTAGAACATTTATAGAATGTGTTGAGAATGATGCTGTTTCCATTACATTTGTTTACAGTTATTTAGGGGACATTTATTCAAAGGAAAAATAAATGCCGCTGGGCGTTTCTACTAGGGAGGCGTTTATTCCAAACGAGGATCTAGAGACAGTGCTTTATTGGTAGGGAC
The DNA here is from genome assembly GCF_011630105.1 of Anneissia japonica. Classification (NCBI taxonomy): domain Eukaryota; kingdom Metazoa; phylum Echinodermata; class Crinoidea; order Comatulida; family Comatulidae; genus Anneissia; species Anneissia japonica. Next base: position 326,010 of record NW_022744415.1, on the reverse strand, counting down.
GTTTATTCAAAGCGGGGCGTTAATTTGAATATTTATTTAATTTATTTATGACAATTCGAGCTACAAAAGCCCAGGAAGGACCAAATAGCATTAAGCTAATAGCAAAGGCCTTCCAACACAAACAAACAATAAACGTACAATTAAAAAAATAGAAACATACAAATACGGAATAATGATTTTTGTCTACATTTTTTTACAAGAAAAGAAATAAAATGCAATGTTTTGTTTGTTTCATTACATTTCAGGACCAGAGTGAAATGACAGTTTTTCTATTTCACAAAACTTATTTAAACACAGAACCTCAACAGATTAGCATTCCAGAAAGAGTTGAACATATCTGTAAGCACCTTCATTGATTTTTTATGTTAGTCATTTTATAAATAATTTATATATGTTTTTGGTATATACTTATATTATTTTCTTCTAGTGTCAAAAAATAACAGATAATGATTATTAATATTTATTCGTGCTTATATTTGGGTAATTTTTATAGTAGTTTTGGTGGGATGGAGTATTGACTAATGTGTCTATGCGCCCTCGGGGGGCAAAGACACTATGTTATGATCTGGCAATTAAAGATGGCGGGAAGGGTAAATCTGGTGGAGGTGCATGATGGGCCATGTGTCCTTGTATGTTGTTACTGTACAAAAGTCATAAAAAATATAAAACACCACAAATTTCTTGAACCAAATCCCCATGTGCATACTTTACAACACAGTAAGGCCCTGAGTAAGGCAGTATAGGGCATAGGCACACACTCCCACTGTGAGCCTATTTTTATTGTTATATTGTTGTTAATTTTATAAACCCGTGCTATTATTTGAATCCATAATTCATAAATTCATTTAATACCTCACATGATGCTATGAAAGGTAGGAGTAAAATTAAAACTAAAAAATAAATAAATAAAAATTAATTTTAATTAAAAAATTAAAATTAAAATTAAAAATAAATTAAAAATTAATTTTAATTTTAATTAATTTTCATTAAAAGATTAAAATTAGGAGTTAATTTTTATGCAATCTAGCAACAAAAAAAAAGGGAAAAAAAGTGAACTTTAATTTTTCTACATTTTGTACTAGACTATGATGTTTATGTTATAAGGTCTTAATTGCATATTGAATTTATTTTCAGTACAAAATGAAGACACTTTACTACCCTATGGAGAGCGTAAAAAAGCTTGGGGCCAGGGATTGTTTCTCATTACAGACATGGATAGATCTTTCAACAAACTCCTAGAGGGCGCTAGAGCAGCTGAGTGAGTATAATGGAAGTGTGTGGTTTGATAGAAATTCTTCAGGCTTTCCAACCAAATGGTTGCGAGTTCAAATCCAGTGCTCGTCACATTGCTGGTGCCATAAGACACTATATATACCTTTGACTTTACCCACTCCAAATATTTTAAGTATTGGTTCTTAATCCTGGTTGGAAGTGAATGTCCTCTGGAGGTTAATGTGTGCATTGCAGTGGCCAGTATAATGTTTCATTTAATTTATTCTTTGTTTTCTTTTCAGAATATCTATGCTGAGTGAATTAAATCAACTTAACAGGTTAAATGACTATCTGAAAAAGATGCAAGGGAACTTAGAGGGTGTCCTCGACTTCTTTAGGACAAGGTGCCTTCAATTTACGTTTCATTTCTCATCATCTTCCCTTGAATTTTAATTGTAACACTGTTCCAATAATTTGTATAGATTGTCCCCACATTTTATTTTAATTTTGTACTTCCTACTCAGGCCTCTAGCTTGGGGGTTTTCATAGGTTAGACAAACCCCCCTCTATGATATCAAACCCTCTACCCTTTAAGGTGTTTATGTATATTTATTTATCTAGACACTTCCCTGAATTTTGTTCAGCTTAGATTTATCATGCCACACTTGTATGCATGGCTATCCTTTACTGTAGTATGATTTCAGAAAGATTAAGATTTTAATCACTGTCTCATTCTTTTTATTTGATAGTGCAAGACATGATATTGAAATGTACCAACAACAAGCAGTAAATGGAATAAGTGAGTACACCAAAAAAAAAAAAAGAAAAAAAATTATTATTTAAACCCTAAAATTGCCACACGCCATTGCCATAGTGATTTTATGGAAACTCTTGGTATAGTTTAGGGGTGGGCAAAAAAATTGAATTGTTGATTTGACATTGGGGCAGCACACATCTTCGAAATTTCAAAAAAAACCTTCCGGAAACCATGCACTGCTTTTATCCCATACAAATTTTAATACTACTGTTTATAAATATTGGGCCATAAAGGGGTTTTCTAGCCAAAGATGGTAGGCGGGCCACGCACATAAGTTTTTCGCAAGCTGCGGTATTGCCGATGGGCCACATGTGGCCTGCAGGCTGCACTATGCCCACCTGTGGTATAGGGGATCACACTTACTACTAGGCCTAGAAAGAAAAATCACACACATTTGTCACATACAACTTGAAAGTGTGGACAAACATTTAAGCTGGCATAAAAATACAATATCAGATTTTTTTATCTGTCAGACTTGACAATATTTGATCAGACTGATGAAGAGAACATTGTTACATACATTGAAAGGCATGCAGTTTTGTTGGATCAGATATCTAAACAAGTATATATATTATAGTGCTTTATACCAAAACAGTCTCAAAGCGCTTGAAATGTGTACTAGCTCTATTGATCTATTGAGTAACTTGCTTCTTCCCTAATATAAGGGTCTCTCCATGTCTGTAAACCCGTACTAGCTCTCCACAACAGTTCTGTATGGACCAGTACACCAGGGTAAACCCCTACTCGTTTGAAAGATGTACTGGGTTCTTTGTAGTGCACATGAGGCAGTAGTGTACACTGGGCCTACAGTACGTTTATAATTTTTATCCAAGAAGAATTGTTCCACCACCAGAACTAGATATTATGGCCGTACGTTGGGGTGCTTCTCAGCTGCCTTAACTGCTTGGTCATCTAACTCACCAGTATGATCAAACATTCTATTGGGTTTGACAGTCAAACCTCATATTAGTTTTAATATAAGGCTTTTTTTATGTCAATGAACTTTTTATTTTAAATTGTTGTGAATTTAAAAGTAAAGTAAATATTAACTATTACAGATTTTTTTTTCCTATTTATTGAGATTTGCCAATACCATTAAAAATATTTGAATGAATTATTGTAGCTAATAATATTTTTATAATTATTTTTGTCGTGCAGCATCTGAGAAAATACACAGATCTTGGCTTGGATCTGAAAAGACTGTGGACCAAATATTGCGTGTAAGTTGTAATGAATATATGTGAATATATCGTTTTGGAAGACGATATTTATAATAGGCAGTGATGAGGTTGATCAGTGTATTATGATAATGGTAGTGGAGTTGATGGTAGTCGATTTGGTGAAGAATAGGAATGTTGATGAAGATGATAAGGATTATGTTGATGGTGGGGGTTGTGGTGGTGATGAGTATGAGAATAAGGAGGATGATACAGGAAAGCAGCATGATGATGAGAATGAGGATTGATGATCATGATGATGATGAGGAGGATGAAGATAATGAAGATGATGATGATGCGGAGAAAGACGAGGATGATGATATTGAGAATGAAGTTGGAGAGAATTATAGAAGAACAGTATGACTTATAACTTTACATACTCCTTTACATGCTGACCTTTGTTCTAAACTTCATCCTTTTATACTATATGCACCAAAAACAAACTTAACATTTGCCCCCCCCCCCACGTGGAAGTGGTTTGGTGCAGCAGCAACGGTTTGGTTTCCTAACCTTGAGGTCTGGGCTTCAATCCCTTGCTGTGCATTTTGCTTGTGTCCTTGAGCAAGGCACTTTATCTACATTGCTTTTTCTCCACCCAGGAGTATAAATAGGTACCTGGTTGGGATGCCTGCTACTGCACCAATATGGCAGCAACACTTAGCATGTGGACCCAATGACCAGGGACAACGGAATAGGCGCTATATATATACTAAAATAACAAATAACAAATAACAAAGGCTTTTATGCATTTTCACCTTTTCTCTGGAACCAACTTCCCACTGTCATCCGTTATGCTCCAACTCTTTCTCAATTCAAATTTCTTCTTAAAACTCACCTTTTCCATACTTCATACTTTTAAGCGCTGTGAGACTTCGGTATTAGGGCTCTATATAAATGCTAAAATATTATTATTATTATTATTGTTATTATTATTATTATTATGTTATGGATGTTAATGAGGAGGAGGTTGATGAAGATAATAAGGAGGATGATGATGTTGATGAAGACCATGATGAGTGAAATGATGATGATGACCACGGTGATAGTGGCAATACAATACAACAAATTTCTCATCCATGCAGAGTTCAAAGCCAGAAGAACTGGAACAGAAAATGCTGTTGTTGAACACGAAAATAAATGAGATTAGAAGGAGTCCAATCATACGACAGCAATCTGTATTGACTACCTAGTGAGTTCCATTTTTCCAATTTTTTAATCCTACTAAGATTATTCATCAAATTCACGAAATCTTTATTTCTGCAATTAAAATCCATATAAAATACACAGTACATCAAGCTTGAATTCTTTTTTTTCCCTTCAATTTGTATATTTATTAATAATAATTGATAATTATTTGTAGTTCAGTAATAATGCTACAATAATTGATAATTGAAAATAATTGATTTTTGTTCATATAATGTTTTTTTTAAATATTTTGTGAAATGGTGATGTTACAAATGTTTTTATGTTACTTTTACTCAATCTGTCATGTTTTGTGCTTGATTGACTTTTTGATATTTTACTATTCATTTTCTTGTAAATATCAAGTAATTCAGCTGCGATTTTGATGTCAATAAAATAAACTGAAACTGAATCAAGAACATTGACAAATGCTAAAAACAGAATAAAGAAGCATAAAAAAAAACAATAAACCCTGAGAAATATCCATTTTGAGTAAAGCTCTGATTATGATTGTCAATCATATTTATCAATATAGCGATTCTGTTTAATGTATTCATTAACAGTATTTAATTCAAGTTCAAATAACATTTATTGTCCAATCAAAAACAATTTACAAAAGGAGTTATTCCGAAATTGCCTTTCAACCATGACACATGAATCACTGTTGAGTTTAGTTAATTTATGTGGTATATTGTGTGATCGTTGTTGTGAGCCTGTATACTGTATGTGGCCTGCCGTGAAAAAAACCAGCATGAGCGACAAAAACATAAAAATTGACTTTTTAATATAGTAATAATAATAATAATAATAATAATAATAATAATAATGTTAGTCATATATTTATGTTCTCCACTGTATAACATTTAAAATGATAGGTTACTTACTGGAATCGACTTACTATTGAGTTATGAGTATTACAGCTTCTCTGTACTAAAGTATATATTTTTGGAAATGTAAACATCCTGCCTTGACCAGCCTGTGATTGGCTGTAAATGTAATATTTAAATGTAAATATAAATAAACTTGAAATTGCCTATCCTTAAGGTTGAGTTTGGAGGGCGCCCTCTCTAATCATAAAAATAATATGCAAACGAAATACGTTCCACTGGCATCATGACCATATTTAGGTATGTCACATGTTTTTTCGTAGAAATTTATATTCTGGATAAAGCTATACTCTTGGCGGCCAGCGGTTTCTACAGTGCAGCGCCTACCATGGTTACCAGTAAACAATCCCATTGTTATGTAACATACAGCATGTGTTCAAAATATTTTTTTTTCCTAACCTGTTTCATTGAAATATATTTTGTTAATTGTGTGTATTTCTGAATAGTAGTTTTTAAAAAATTTTATTTATAATTTATTTTTCTCATGTCTTTCAGTGTAGTTCAAACAACTAACCTGTACGGACAATTAAAGAAAAAGGCCAAAGGTATTGTAAAATGGTTTCTTTATTATTATTATAACTGTTATAACTAATATTGCTGTCAATATTATTATTGATATAATGATATGTGGCAAAGACAAGCCAAACCAGTCACTCGTCGCAAATCGTGTTTCAGAGAAAGTGGCCAAAACATGCTGGAATGTCATTTTTTTTTAAATCTATTTTGTTGCACTAAACTAATCTTTACATATCTATACATCATTCTATGCTGTTATTTTCCCCATTTTCAATGTTAAAACAACACTTTTTAAGGATTTGATGATAGTTTCTGCATGAGAAATGCCTGAAATCATAAACTTTGAAGGCTGATTCTCATATATTGTTCTTTAAACAGCTGTATGTTTAAATGCTTGTAACTTCATAAGGAAATGTCCGATTTGAATGATTACCATTTTATAGGTATTCTTTTACTCTCTAACACTGTATTAATAATTCAAAATCGATTTTTGCGACGAGTGACTGGTTTGGCTTGTCTTTGCCACTTATGAAAATATCAATAATAATGATAATATTTATAATAATAAATTCCGATAATGCTGATGACGTATTCGTTATCATTTTTGTAAGGTTGCGAAATCTCCCTAGTATCAAATTCATAAATGACAACCAACATAAATGTACCATCATTGAGTGCACTCTTCTTTGCTTATTTCCTCAATTTCAACAGCACTCATCATCTTGAAATATTTATTGAATATTGACAAGGCATATTTAATTGACTTTTGGTGCTTTTGCTATCACCTTCATCAAGAAGTAATGCTAGGCCTACGCTAGTCCTTTATCCAGGAGCTCAGACCAACTAGGCCTAGCCTCCATATTTGTTTATCGTCTACTCACTGATCCGTGGCGCGTCAAGGGCCAATCTCTTTTGTCGTAGAGGTCGCAGTCCCCTTTACCGTCAGTCGATGTTAAGTGGGCCCTAATTTTGCATATGCGACAGGGCAAAAAAATACTATTTTTCAGGGGAATAGTACTTTATGAATGGTACTTTCTATTGCCCAATCTTAACCAATCAGATGCCTAGAATCTATTTATGGGATATATAATACTTACTATGCTGCATTGAGTAAGTCAAAGCAATACTTGACATTCTTGTAACAGTAGTGTCTTTCTTTTGTTTAACATAGATGATGGGCATTTGTTTAGTGATAGTGTCAAACTGGTGAATCAGTTAAAACCCTGTCTTGATATGAGAAAGAAGCTCACCAAAGAGTTATTGTCACATATTCAGTAAGACGTGCTATTTATAAATTCTATTATATAAACATGGAGTCATATAATATGCACTTGTAAAAGATGATGAAGTGTTTTTATTATAGTGATCCATTGTTATTGTCAGTGTCACCAAGGGGATAAAGCTCCAAGGAGGCTACTTACAAGGATTCTATTGCAATCAGTAAAATCACTGTTTCAACACCAGAAAAATAATGTTCATCCCCATAGGAAGTGAATTAGTATTTAGTAGTGATATTTTTAAATATTTATCTGGATAATTTGAAAACTACCATTATTTTTTTAACTAGATAGAATACCCCTAAAAAGTAATGGATCTGTCCATTCCAGGGAACTGTAAACCACCATACATGTCTTGCCTTTACAGCGATATTCAAAGAGAAATTTATATTAAGCACTACTGTATTTGCAAATGATTGATAATGATTAAGTGATGAAACCAAAAACAGTAAGCTTTAGATTCAATAGGATTTCCATATCATTATTTGCTAATATTATTATTATTATTATTATTATTATTATTATTATTATTTATTTTTATTTCTATTATTCTTTTTGTTTTTTTTCAGAAAAATATTACACATTAAACAAGAAATTCAGGACATTTTGAGGGAAATGCAAGTGTTTGTTAAAATTATCCATGAAAACACAATTCAAATAAAGGGTGTTCAAATACAGAGACAATCAGATATGTGGAACCTGTTGAGGATTGTGGTGAGTATTCTTGTTTCAAATTCAATGGTATAGTTAAAAAAAAAAAAAAAAAAAAAAAACAGTTCTAAATAGAGCTGCAATTTCATTATTGACTTTAGCTTTAAAGCAATCTTTCAGAATCCTCCATTCATTCATTCATATATTCTTTTATTCATATACTCATTTCTTCATTCATTCATTCATTTGTTTATTTATTCATTCGTATATTCATTTATTCATATATTCATTCATCATTCATTTATTCATTTATTCATTTATTCATTTATTCATTTATTCATTTATTCATTCATCATTCATTTATTCATTCATTCATATATTCATTCATTCATATATTAATTCATTCATATAGTCATTCATTTATTCATTCATTTATTTATTTATTTATTCATTCATTAAAATATTCATCTATTTATTTACTCATATATTCCTTCATTCATTTTTATATATTGATTTATTCATTCATATATTCATTCATTCATATATTTTGCATTCTGAAGGGCCAGCATAATATTTACATGAGTATTCAAAGCAAACAGTAATTAAAAATATTCATCCATTTATTTACTCATATATTCCTTCATTCATTTTTATATATTGATTTATTCATTCATATATTCATTCATTCATATAAATTTGCATTCTGAAGGGCCAGCATAGTATTTACATGAGTATTCAAAGCAAACAGTAATTAAAAACATAATAAATTTCCTTAAAAATAGCACTTTAATTAGATACTCTTTTAATGATATTTTCACAAATTTCTGAATTTTGTATATTCCTGTTTGAGACTTCAACCACAAATTTAAAATTATTAATAGTATATAATAACATAGATTTGTGATATCAAAACCAAAACAGAATATAAACCTAATTAAATAATGTTTTATTAGGTTATCAAAAGAGCACCTAACCAGAGTGAATTGAGAAATCTTTGTTTTTGTTGTATTTCATAGTACCAAAAATTGAACAGAACCTCGGGCGACTACCAGAGCCTAAAGCGATCACTGTCAACAATGAGTGATCCAACAAACAACATTTCTATGTCTGCTACAAGTGCTGAGACGCAAGACTCACTGACTCTCATGAATGAAAGTGATACCACCCAGTCTCAGTAAGTAATTGTGGAAGCAGTCTGTCGCAGCGGGAACGTTTGGCTGTCCAAATTCGAAGTCAGGGATTTAATTCTTGCTGTACATTTTGCTCATGTACATTGGCAGCTCTATGATATATTTAA
>NW_022744415.1:316077-316919 GCF_011630105.1 Anneissia japonica | reverse complement strand
ACAGCTTGAGCTCGTAGGCCTGAGCTGGGGGAAGGGGTTGAGAGAGGGTTCACCCTTCCAGATGAGATTTTTTTTAAGAATAGCAACCTCTGCATGGACCAAAATGGCACTCTCAGGCTGTGACAGACATATGTGGGCCTATTTTTATATGTTTTATGGTCTGACTGTCTGACAAGCTATGTCCGACAGGGGACTTGACCTGTCCGGTGGGGACCTTAAGCCCCCTATCCCCCTGCTGACGCTGCCACTGCACATGTACTCAAGCACATTATTTGCTGTGATTCTCTCCACTCAGGAGTATAAATAGGCACACGGTGGGGTTGCCTGCTACTGTGCCAATACAACAGCAACACTTTAGCATGTGGACCCAATAACCTGCGATAAAAAAGCACCTTGTAACCTAAAGGAAGGTGCTATGTAAGTACTCCTTAACAATACCAAATTGCCTAACTCCATTTAGAAGGATCCCACCTACATTTGTGTCTAGCTGCTTGCCCTAGTGCCTCCATATTTTCTCTTATGTTTTTTTTTTCCATCAGCATTGCTCAATTATAAACCAGGTCATTTATTGGCATACGTTTTATTTTCAAGGTTAAAGGGGGAAAAAATGAAATAGAGTCTCCATTTCCTCATTACTAGACTAATTCAGAGGTTGTGAATTGCATCTGCTAACATGCTTTTCCTCCTTAGTTTTTGCTTGACTCCAATAATCATTAACTTCCAAATTTTTATTGTTTTTATTATTATTTTTAATTCTCTTTATTTAATTATAATTTTATTGTTAAGCACGCCCCTCAAAAAAAAACTTGCGTCCCCCAGACGTCCCCCTCCCCCGGCGCCCC
>NW_022744415.1:308169-315971 GCF_011630105.1 Anneissia japonica | reverse complement strand
GTACAATCCTAGATACACCAGTGTTGTTGTTATTAGTGCAGTAGTAGCAGTAGTTTTGCTCTTTATTGTGTAATATATTGAAAATCACTAGTGACAACTTCCATTTTAACTGGCACTATAGAAATTTAAAAATCTATCTATGCTTTTGCCAGCGAATTTTTATAAGCTAATTATATAGTCCTCTGATGTTGTCAAGGCTGCTTTATCTTGTTTGCAAACCTGACACATTCTTCTCTATTTTTTTATTTGCCCACCACTGTTATAAACACAATTAAATGTATTTCAAGTTATTGAACTTTTACATCTCCTATAATATCTCAAGCAATAATATAGTGTGCACTTTTTCTCTAATTACATTAAAATCATCCGCATTTATTTCTTGTTATTTATCCACACAAACACACACACAATCAAATTTGGATCTTATTTTGTATTTTTCTTTTCCATTTTTAGGAATGACTAAATTCAGTTTTTATGTTTGTAAATCTTTCTAACACATAGCAAAATTAAGCAATTTTGGGGGGTTTTTTTTGGCAACTATCGACGCACTTCGTGTTAAACTGTAACCAATCCTTATTGTTTGCATATAAATCCTTAATAAACAATATAAATAAAGTTTAGGTGTACAAGAACCACGTTTTGAGAAATTCTGCCTCAAAGATAAACTAACCTGTACAAATAATAGGACTAGAATTACAGAATTTGCGCAGAGAACATTGTTTAGTAAGAAAATTCACTTTAAAAGTATACAAACATAAAATATAAGTATCAAGTTATTCAAAAACTTTAACTCAACATTTTGTAAAATGTTTGACTTTGACCTATTTTGGTGAATATCTCAATATGATTTCACCAATGATGCGTCTCATTTCGTGGTGAGACCTCACATATATGGACCTATGAATCAGGTGTGTAACAACATTACTTACAAATGACACTTTTACATTGCATTAAAACAGTTTCTTGATTGTTTTCTTTTAAATTCACTACAGGTTTGAGCAGATGTTTAAGTCGGTTCTTCTGGAGCAAGAGAAATCTGCAGCTCAAGCGCAGTCTATGGATTGGAGTTTCGTCACTAAATCTTAACACCAGCAGTTCCAAAAACTAACCTCTGATTAAAATGGACTATTCCGCAAAGCCCCACTCTTGGATATTGTTGCTGAGGTCCCACTAGATGACAGCATAAATGTATGCAACAGAATTTAGCTGCTCAAGTGCAGTCTGTTGATTGGAGCGTCATCATCAAACCCTAACACCAGCAGTTCCGAAAACTAACCCCTGCTTGAAATGGAGCATTCCGCTAAGCCACAACCCTTGAATATTGGAGCTAAGAGCCAACAAAAAGTCTGTAAACATGTGCACTTATGGGACAACACATTATGTGTTTTGGGACATGCGCATGTTTGTGGGACATGCGCGTATTTTTGGCCTTGTTCTGATTGCCAGTTGGTAATTTGATTGACACTCCGGAATTATCCATTGAGTCCCAAGGTCATTATCAATAAGGTATTAAAGTAAAAGGAACTCCTATTGGTTGAAGTTCGGTGAGTATTAGTTGGATATAGATTAAAAAGATTATGTAAAGATCCCTATACAATGCTCAAATTACTGTAATTTATAATATGTATTATGAGTTTGATTATTTTTATTTTTTCAGATTAAAAAAATTGCAATATTAAGAATGTGAATCCAACCTGGTTCAGTGTTTCTTTTTCAAAATGAGGCAATACACTTTGAACCATTGTTTCTTGCTTAATGGTCTTGCTTAAAGGTCAATGAACCTTGATGGCTAACTTAAATGCATTAGTTGGACCAATTGTTATTATTGCTGGAATTTAGTATTATGAATTCTAGCAAGTAGTATTTATCTGTTACTTAATTCAAATTAATTTGTTTTATCAATCAAGTTTCATAAATCCTTGAGTATGGTATACAGAGAAATTGCCAAGGAAACAGTTTTTTAATTGCCCATCGAAGATAGGATTATGTAGTCGATGATTTGTAGGAAGGTCGCATGAACAGTTGTATGCTCTGAAAAAAATTGCCTTTATCTTCATGTGCCAATTAATCTAGCAATATGTAACTTCGATAGATGATGTACATTGGTAGGTAAATAATAATAACAGTGCTTGAATATAAGCTTTTTTTTCTGTTCCAACACCGTATAGGTCTTTGTGGTATGTCACTTGCATTACAGGAACTGTTATTACTTTATCTATTTGTTTATATCAATGTATCTATTTTTATTAAGTGGTTGCCTGTGTTGTTGGTACTACCCCTGGTTTTGGTGTGGCACATGCAAGGCATTTAACAGTTCCTGGAGGGTTGGAAACTAAGCAGGTGTCACAATTCCAGCTTCTTGATTTTGGTTTGAACTTTTCAGCCAAACTCTGAAAATAACCGTTTGAAAAATTCTGGATCCGCCCCTGGACAAAGCAAGAGATCCGGTATTTCAGTAGCTGAAGTTGTATACTGTATTTATAAAGCTTTCAATTAAGAAATAACAGCTGATTAAATAATCCCATTATATAAGTTGGTAACTTATTTGTAAAATGAGCAGTGTTTATTGAATAAGAGTTTTTCGCGAGACAGTATAGTCAGTAAATAAAATCATATTTTATTATGAACTAATTGTAGTTTAAGTATGTTTGCTACATTATGGCAACCCAGTTGAAACTTGATTAATCCAGTTAATCCAGACTGGGTCAGGTTAGATAGAAGCAGATGATTAGATGAGACTCAAAAACGTGTTCTGTTTGCTATGTACGAATGAGTATATGCAAACAGTAATATTAAACTAGAAACTTTAATCAAAGCTTGTAGGTTAGAATACATACAATGCATATACTGTACTTTTATGATAGATTTATTTCTTTTTTTTTTCACCGTCACTATGCTTACATTAATCTTTAATCTTATCATTTTTAAATCATGTTAATTTACAATTACTCATAGTTTACTTGGTTTTTTATGTTTTATTTTTATTTTGTAATATAAGTACGAGTTCAATTGAATGACATTTATTTTAGGAATAAATCATTGTGATTCAATGGCTTGACTTTTATTATGTATCGTTTTTATATTCTCGATGCATCTTGTGTCTCCAAATATACAGTTCCTAATGTAAATTGCACTTAGTTCCTTGAAAGATGGCTTCCAGGGATTAGCCACAAGTTATCGATCTTTTAAATGCTTCCGTCACTTTAAGTATTTTTGTCTGGCGAACAAGCAATCACTCAGTGCCTAGTTAGGAGTATTGAAATGGCGGGGGTTGTGATGATGGGGGCGTGAAAGAGGATCTATTAATAAATGGGGGTGGAGGCGTCGGCGCTATAGGTCGCAAAATAAGGTGGTTTTTAACTACTTGAGCGTAATTTTTTTTTTTTTGCTTCGGACATCTGAGGGAATCCGCCCCTAAATATGCCACTGCAATAACTAAGATATTACATTTCAAAGTCAAAAGCTGAAGATTACTATTGTCTGTTATTGTATACGTTTCGTCGTTTTCAGAATTACACTAACTGGGCATTCTGAATACACATGGCCATCGATCATTAGAAATTAATATTCCTATTCCTACGATCAAACTCTTCTCAATGTAATGATTTTGGTTGTCATTTAAATACAATATCATGTACCGTCGGCGTCTGCTTATTAAAGTTTGTATGGTACATGGTGAATTTATTGTAGGATATTACATCCACAATTTACACAGGATTCCTTACAACTTTATCAAAGTACTGCACTACTGTGTCCGTGATAACATGACGTCCCTCAGTAGGGAAGTGCGATTTAAATGTAGGCCTATACATAAAATGTATATAGCTCTATTTTTATTACTGAAATATATAACTAATAGTTTGCTTTATTATTGTTATTGATTAATACTGTCTTCATTTATCATATTATTTATTCATATTTTTTAATTACATTTTTTCTATTATGATTTTGTTGTGAAAGGAACATTGAACATGGTAACATATTATCTTCATTGTCTTCGTCATAATCATATTTTTATCGTCACCATTGTCGTCGTTGTCATCACCATCATCACTCATCATTTATAAATAAATAATTAAATAATTAATAATACTGTAGTTTGTTTATGGTCCACAAGAAAAGATTTAAAATTATTCACTGGAAGCAACTTTTTGTCTTTAAGATGTCGTGTTAACTTAAGGATCTTAAGCAATTCAATCGATGCTTATTTACTCAACCATTCACATTCATGCTCGCTTACCCAACGTGTTTCTCGGCAACAACGTGATGACAATTGATTGGACACACAACACAATGCGTAGTGTAAACGCACCGGAGCGCACGTAACGATTTCTTTTGTTTCGTAGAGTTCAGTTCACGCCATGCGTATGATGTTTGCAAATGATAAATATTTGCAAATACAACAGTACAAAGCGGATGTTCCGTTTGTTTCCGACTATTTATATTTAAATATTGTCACATTAAAACGGGACATTGTATTTTGAATGTAAGAGTACTGGAATTCAAGGCCTCGTTTGGGTGAGTGTATTAGCTTTTCGGTTTCGTTCAAACATTAGTGAATCTATGGCCAATGAGGCGGGAGAGGAGACACCATGCAATCTATTGTTTGCGTCACATCTGAAAGAATTCTCATTGCAGGAAGGTTTTGTATTTAAAATGGATAATGTGGTTTATGTGTTAATTTATATAGGCCTATTTAGGATTTCTGGTTTCAATTCTGAGAGGGTGTGGAGGTGCAGATGGTGCGATCGCACCCCCTAAATTATATTAAGAAAAATAATTGTATTATATTGTTGATATGAATTATCGGTAAGGGTTTTAAGATGTGAGAGTGCAATTGCCGGGCATCTAGAGGTCCATATTCTCAAAATGTTTACACTTCAGTTTTAACCATGGAGCTGAGGTGGTTTGGACTCTCACGCACCCCAGCTACCGCCAATTCCTGCATCAGCCCAAGGATTTAACCAAGAAATGCACATCAGTATTTGCTGCCTCGACTATTATTCGTCTACTCTGTCTACTACTCTAGTAGTAGTAGTATGGTAGTAGTAGTAGTGGTGGTAGTAGTAGTAGAAGAAGTAGTAGCAGTAGCAGCAGCAGCAGCAGATTAGCTATACGGTATAGACTCATTTAATTACCGTACATAAGCACCACCGAGTGGTGAAGCTTATGAGACCCCGTATGTATCGTGATCGTATACTTATAATTATTCATTATATGGATCTCATAAAAAAAAATGTCAATAACATTTAAATTTGCATTCGATATGGGAAATATTAGTAAGAAACCATATGTTTATTATTATTTTCAGAGGCTTAGTTTTCATCCACAATTTATGCGACATCTGGGTTCGATGGTAGTGACGATCAGTTTATAGACATATTCATCAATTGTAATGTAAATCGATTTTTGCAAAAGAATCCTTCGGAAATATGCATTAGTCTATTTTTATAGGCCTGGATAATTTTTCTTATAAACAAGTATATGCTTGTATAATAAGAACGTTGATAATGGATTTAGAAAAAACGACGTTTGCAGTTCGGATCAAAATGACGTTTTTTTTGGCTATCCTACCGGTTTGCTTCATGAATACTTATGCAGCATCAGTACTGGAAGGGCCAAGTAATTCCACGGCTAAACAAGGTTATACAGTCGTGCTCAAATGCAAGGTAGATAGTCTAGATGAATCGTCAGGACAGGCCGTCGCTTGGGAACACGACGGTAAGCCCAATCCTACCCTCAGTCACGGCACAAAAATTGTTCGCGAGGGAAAGATGGACAGGTTCTCGATCGTAGGAAATGTAACCGCTGGTGAATACAATCTTCAAATAAATCCTGTACTTGCTGAAGATAGAGGAGAATATTCATGCTCTGTTTTCCGAGGTGATGCAACTGGTAAATCTGCAATTTTGACAGTGCTGTATCCCCCTTCCGATAATTACCCTCTATGCTACCCATTGGAAAATACGTTACATTTTAAAGAAATTGAAACACTGTCAATAGTCTGTAAAACAGGGATTTCGGATCCTCCAGCAACTGTTACATGGATTGATGATAATGGCCATGAAATTAACGACTCAAGTGTGATATTGATCGGCAATGAATACGTGGTGACCCATAAAGAAACCATGTATAACTACCACGATGGTGATACCTATTTTTGCTCTGTATCACATCCGTTGTGGCCTGAACCACGGAACTGTTCTCTGGGACCGTTATTTATCCTCTACCGTCCTCTCACTACTATATCAGTACAGATGACAGAGAAATATATTGAACTAAATTGTTCGGCTTTTGGAAATCCGTCCAAGTTCACTTATGAATGGACGATTTATCGAGGCAACCAGACGAAAACGCAGCAAGACTTTAAGGAAGAAGACATCCCAAATAAATCCAATTTCCTCACACTACAGAGATCTAAATACAATAGCGTAGAATTGGTTGTTGAATGCGCAGCAAGAAATCCACAAGGAGTCGGAAAATCAAATGCAACCATTCTGTTATCGTCTGCACATTGTCGTGGCGGCAAAACAAAGCTGATTGATATTTGTCGCACCGTCTCAGTACCAACTGTTTGTGTATTGTCAATAGTCGTTGTAGTCTCGTGGGTATTAATTGGATTTCTAATTATGAAAGTAAGAAAATTGAAAAAGGCAGCAGTCCCTGAGGTATCCAACGTAAGCTCTAGAGTAGAAATGACACGTAGTGGAAACAACGGTGTATATGTGACACTCACGGAATCCATTGACAATTTGGATAGAACCTAATGTTACACGAATATTTATGAATTTAAAATTTCATAAACTGTAATTACGAAAATTACTTGTAAATATAAGCTGTTCTTGTGCCCTTTTGAAATTATGCATACTTTTTCATGTTATTTTATTTATTTTGTCATTAGAAAAACATACAATAAGGACAAAAGAAAATACAGACAAACTGACAGTAAAAATAGCAATTGTTAAAAACCCGACGGAGTAACCTAACAAGCGAAGGTTCTCTAAGGTTAAACACAATAAGTGAAAACACTTAAAATATTCGTGAATACCGTAGTTAATACCAGGAAAAGTGTACGCTACAGTGCTTTGGATACATGTTTAAAACTCTTGGATTTTTCAGTGTTTTACCAATTCTCAACATGTGAATAATATGTATGAAATAATTGCCATCACTAATCTTTCCAAACGACCACGTGGTAGAGTGACCACGTGGTAGAGTGACCATTTAAAAACAATTAATATAGTATAAATTATTTCACCCATTTGACATGTTCCTTAAGATCTCATTTAGTTTGAAGATGCTAAAAAATAATTTTACGTTTATTTTGTTTAATTTCTAACTAGGCTTACGCTTTTAGCTAACGTTTAGGCTCTTGTGTTTTAGAACATCACATGTGATTAGTCATTTTGTTTGCAGTAAACATGACATTACTAAGCATCATATAATATATATATATATATATATATATATATATATTATACATATTATATATACCCTGTCTCTTATACACATCTAGATGTGTATAAGAGACAGTTATTGAGGCTTGCCTCTAAAGTTTAGTTTTGGCCTTCCTGTACTTGTTTTAGCTGTTTATTCTAATCTCACCCAGCCTATTATTTCCAATCACCATTGTTTCCCACAGCATTGTTGTTTTTCAGTATTTTGCCTTTTAATCTATATATCATTTTCTACTGTTTGTATCATTTTGATCCAACTCTGCTGTAATTCTGGAGGGTACTTTGGACAATTTCAAATTTCTACGACGCTTGTCGGAAAAGCGCGTCAGGTATCGTAACCATCTT
>NW_022744415.1:298973-308076 GCF_011630105.1 Anneissia japonica | reverse complement strand
CAAAACTAATGAATGGATCATCATACAATTTAGTGGAATGATACATAATAATCGAAGAAAGACACCATTCATTTTTTCGGAGGGAAAGGTCAAAGGATAAGGTCAGGGTCACGAAAATTCGTTTTTTTACCCTCGAGTAGGCCTATAAAGGGAATTAATGTAATCGCCCCACGTTCAGGTAGCACTCAATAAAACAATGTGCCTGAACACTACTGGCGATTTTTATATTTTCTTGAGGGTATTCTGCAGCACTAAATAAAATGAATGTGCCTGAATATGACTGGCGATTCCATTATTTCATTATTTTGCTGCAGCCTGTGTATTGTTGGTACAGATAAAGGCACTCCACTCCTGGAGTAACTGATAGGTATTACTTAACTGTGTCCCTAGATTGTTTGAAAGCAACGGTTTTTTGTTAGATAGAATATCGACCAATACACAAGCAGTGTATGGGTGATTCCATTATTTTCTTTTATGCTCGGGGATAAAAAAATGAAATTTTCCTAAATTTGACCTTGTCCTTTAACTTTTCCTTTCTAAAATTTATTCAACTATTTCCTAGATTATTATGTACCATTCCACAACTTTTATAATGATGCATTTCTTAGTTTTTACAGAAAGACAGGGGAAAAAACATAACTCCTTTGCGGAGGAAATAATGGGTAGGCCTACTAGTGGTCCAGCCATCAGAATGTGACGTGCTAAACAACATACTGGTAGGCAAAGAAGGTAATAGTGTGGGTATTGTCGTTTTATACGATGAACACTACTCCACTACTTAAAATGGCATGTGTTTGATAATTCAATGAACGAATATTATGTACCATTCCACTAAATTTTATGATGATCCATTTCTCTTTTTTTGCATAATCGTGCTTACAGACAGACAGAAAGTCAGGGGTGAAAACATAACCTCCTTTGCGGAGGTAATAATGAGTACTAGTGGTCCAGCCATCAAAATGTGACGTGTTTAAACAACACTGGTAGGCATTGCCACATTCAAAGATGAACACTACTCCACTCGTCAAAACGAACGAATAAAAAGCAATCAGATTAAGCTGACGACAGGTAAATGGGAAGTGTCTGAATGCCCGCCGCCAGAATGTCATTTTGAAGAATGGACTATCTTCATATCCATTAGAATACGTTCAAATTAATTACATTTATTTAAAGTACTGTATCTATTAACCTTTATTAGACGTGCACATACATAAATTGTCAACTTTACAGCATTGTTTGTTTTTCCTGAATAATAAATAAATAAGATAGTATGAAACAAACTCCGAAAAAAAGTGATACAAGCCTTCCTGAAGATGAACTAATAGATTTAAGTTCGAAATATAGAATCAACAATGGCTTGTATCACTTTTTTCGGAGTTTGTTTCATACTATCTTATGTCAAACTTATCGGTGAACTCCATAAATAAATAAATAAATAAATAAGTACCGGCACATCTGTTTTTATTGGTTTGGGCAATTTTTTCCATTCTGCTTTTCAATGGCAATCCAATATGTTACTAAATATACATTTTAAGCAATTCAAATTGAATTTTACGAGCTCAATACTGATGGATAATTACATTAAATGTCATTATTCCCATAGCGTATTACGTTTAGTGCGCATGTCAGTTATAAATACAAACCATTTTATGTATGCTACCGTCTGCTGAATTAATGAAACACGTCATCGTTGTTACAAATACTTTGAGCTTTTAATCTTCCCTACCTCCTTTGCGTCTGATCAGCTCGTCCCAATTTCAAACTTGATCAAAAAGCTGAAAAATCACCGGGTCAAAATTAATGAATCTGTTATCGTTTCCAAATCGATTGCAACTTAAAAGTAGGGTAGGCTGAACCGGGCTTACGACATATACGCATAAGAATGAAATAAAAATAGAGATATTTTATTAGACTACCGATAGTGTTGATAATAATGATATTGATAATGATGATATATATATGCGCCTTATGAGATGAAAAACAAGTGAAAGATGTAGGTCAGAGGTTCATGAACCTCAGGACTGACTCCGGGTTGATATTATGATAAGCGTACATAGAGAATTGGTTTTCTCACAGACTAAATTTATCATCGATTTATGACACTCTTCATAATAATCCTATTAAAAGTTCAAACATCCTGACTATCCATCCATAATTGATGTGCTGTGTGCGAATTTGCATAACGTAGGATAGTTTGGTAAAATCTCATGAATTATTCATATTCATCCTTATAGAACGTATTTTGCGCACGCGCTGTTTTCAAGTTTGTGTCAGCCTCAGTGATCAGCTGTTCTGTGCATCGCGAGTGATCCTGCTAGTGTTCGACTTTGATAGAACGACAAACTTTTCCTTGCATGAGTCTTGTTGAAAGCAATGCAAGGATAAAACTATACTTACTGTACGTTCAGTCTGAAAATACAAAAAAAAATTTAAATAGTTGTTTTTTTTAATTTTTTTATTTATTTTATTTTTATTTTATAACAATCGTCCAACAGGAACTCTTCGTTCCCAATTACAGGCGAAAATTGCAATAAACATCAAAAATTTAATCAATACAATAAAATCACAAGATAATAATAATAATAATAATAATAATAATAATAATAATAATAATTATTATTATTATTATTATTATTTCTATAATTATAATTAATATTGCTATATTTACAATAAATATGTAAATTACTAAAAGGTATTTATAATTACAATTAAAATAACGTTTAAATAACACAATTACAAATTACACTTCAAACACACAGCATAATGAAAAATATAATTATTAAGGTGACATTTAAACATATTTAAAGAGTTAGAAAATATATCAACTTCAGGACATTTGGTAACAAAATCATTATACAAACTAGATAATCGTGAAATAAAACCATTATTTTTTAATTTGTTTGTTTTATTTGTTTAATTAACGTATGATGAGGACTAGGAAACGCGATTCTCACACGATTACCAATACGAATACATCTTGTATACATGATGCCAAGAAAAAATAACATGATGCCAAGACAAAAAAAAAAGATAAGATAATTAAATTCACTCACAACACATCAGTTATCTCACAAATTTGAAAACACTCGTTTTACATGCGTTTAAAGATTTCCCCCATAGTCTGGGCTTCAAGAGGGCAATAGGCCTCCAATTTGGTTTTTTTTTTTTTTTTTGGCCTATTGACGGATCATCTATGTTGCATGGATGAACCCTTCGTGTGAAACTTTGCTTATCGCAATCAGTAGGCTTAATTCAACAAAGGATCCAGTGAGCACAATGGTCTTTTATATGAGTAAGGCATACTTTAGTTGCAGAACATGCAAGTATTATTATAATCACAACATTGAGCCTTCATTCCGTCTGTTACCGGTATTAACATCCGGGTCTGTTTTATAATTATCGTGAACTGCATAAATATTTCAAAGTAAACATAAAAAAGTGATTTATTTATGTTAGGCAACTTGTTTATTTTGTTTTGTATATGTTGTTTCTTATGTTAGGCATGAATAAAAGGAACAATTCAAAAAAAAAATATATATGGCGTATGTCTTATTGCATGACCACAATTGTAAATGTGTATTGGTCGAATTTATGAAATAAATGAATGCATGAAATAACGGATGATCACATATGATGGATGAATCCTTCGCGTTAAGCCTCGTTTATCGTAAATAGCGCCAGTGGACCAGAGTGTATAGGCATCATTTTCGAAGTCCTGCTTCGCAGCATCGAGCGAAGTTTCTTAACTTACAATAGTGGAAATGTGATAAACTTTAATTGAACAACAAATTAGTATTGTATTTGCAGACTGACGGTAAATGTATCACCTCAATGTATTAAATCCATCCCCTGTTTTATTTTTGCACTGATTAAAATACAAGCACATACAACGACTGAATCGTCATAGGCCTATAAAGAAGATTATGAATAATTAATGAGATTTTACCAAACTATCCTACGTTACGCAAATTCGCGTGCTGTGTGACACTGCACACACAATGAAACTAAATTAATCCTCATTGAAAAGAAGATGTCGTTCATTCAACCACACTAATACCAGCTAATACTAACTTGTTTCATGCAATCTAATTGACTCGATATAAATCAACATATTATGTACACTGAATCTCGATCAAATAAGTAAACAAAACAGCACACGAATAATAAGAGCTCACGTTATAACATTATGCTATTATTTATGTTAATATTAATCCTTTCTATAAATCATTATTTATTTATCTTTATTATCAGTATGAAGGTTAGTAGTAGAAGTAGTAGTAGCAGTAGTAATATACCGTATGTAGTATAAGTAGTAGTACAGTAGCTGCCGAAGTACTAGTTTTATCATTATTATGATTATTATTTATTACAATATAATATATATATATATAATAGTTTTGTTGTTGCTGTTATCATCATCATTATTATCATTACTATAATAATAATAATAATAATATTAATAATAATAATAATTATTATTATTATTATTATTATTATTATTATCATCATCATCATCGTTATTATTCTTACCATTATTATTGATTATCCTTTTAGTAGTTAGCTGAATATATCTGTTTTTATAATTGGTATTGGCATTATTATTATTATTATTATTATTATTATTATTATTATTATTATTTTCTTCATCAATGATAATATTTCTAGTCTGCGATACACATAGGATGCTATTACTCGAACCCTCGTTATTAAAAATTTACATTATAATTGAAATATAAAATATTACAATTTATAAAATATGACAGTTTAATGTTAAATACCAAACATGAACGACCTCACGTGATCAACAACTGCATTATCGTCCAACAGCGTTAATAATTGATATGTCCTCTGAAAATATTCAATATCTTCTTTAATATGAATTTTGTTAATGTGTTACCAAATGACTGACAGTCCCATGCCCAGCTATTTTTTTTCAATAGCCTTCAGAAGAATCAATAATTATATACTACATATACAAAAATCGCCACAACAACAATATCTCAACAGAATGGCAGCCATTATACAAAGACAAATGAAATAAAATCTTGATGCAACGAGTCTTTTGAGTATAGGCCTAATCTGCGCTTTAAAAATATTGAGAAAATTAGGGGTACTGCAAAAATAATATTTGATAAGCGTCGCGGCGCTTAGAGGCTTCAGAGAGAGAGAGAGCGCTTATTCGAAAGTGGCGTTTAATCATCGGATTTGCTGTAAGTCTATTCATGGACCTTATTATAGGTCCATGGTCTACATTATTAGGTAGGGCCTACAGTTTGATGCAACGGTCAGACCAGGATAACCTCCAGAATCCTTTTTCTAAATCGGGGAGTGGGGAGGGAGGGGGTGAGTACCATTCTCTCCTTGAGGATACAGAAGAGTTAGGTAATATTACTGTATGTTTAAAAAAAAATTAAATAATCATGAAATATAAGAAACAAATTAAATAAACTATATGGAGACTAATTATAGAGCAGAGCATGTGTTGGTCTCTCTTCAATTCTTCAATAATAACTTTATTCAACAATGAGCAACATTTTTGGAAACAGTTGTATCGAGAGGAAGGGAAAAAATAAGCCTTTGTTAGGATCACAAATAGAAGGCAGGCCTTGTCTCATAGTGACCCTTAATAATAATAATAATAATAATAATAATAATAATAATAATAATAATAATAATAATAATAATATAAATAACAATAATAATAATAACAATTATAATCATTCATAATAATCATAATCATATAATAATAATAATAATATAAATAACAATAAACAATAACAACAATTATAATCATTCATAATAATCATAATCATATAATAATAATAATAATAATAATAATAATAATAATAATAATAATAGTAGTAGTAGTAGTAGTAGTAGTAGTAGTAGTAGTAGTAGTAGTAGTAGTAGTAGTAGTAGTAGTAGTAGTAGTAGTAGTAGTAGCAGCAGCAGCAGCAGCAGCAGTAGTAGTAGTAGTAGTAGTAGTAGTAGTAGTAGTAGCTTGCTTTAATTTTGGTATAGGCTTAAATAATGAAACTTCAAGATTGCATTTGTTTTCAAATACTGGTAAATTAACACATTTGTTTAATATTGTAAGAAAGATCATTCCATAACCTCTCATTGAAGAATAGAATTATTGATTTTTAGCCTACGCATAAAATATAGAAATACCCTATTATTATTATTATTATTATTATTATTATTATTATTATTATTTTATTAATATTATTATTATTATTCCTTTATTAAAAATTAAAAATTAAAAATATAGACACCGAAAATACATATCCTATCATTATTTAACAAATTGAATTGATGACGATGTTTATGGCGATGATGCGCACTCATCCAGATGCTAAACAGGCGTAGATGAGCACACGAAAAAAAATATAGAATAGATGTAAATTATGATTATAGGCCTAATGATGATGACGACGACGACGACGACGATGATGATGATGATGATGATGATGATGTTGATGATGCTGATGAGAATATTAATGATGATAATGGTGATGTTGATGATAACGGCGATGACGACGAGGATGATTATGATGATGATGACGATGAGGATGATGAGGATGATGATGACAATGATGATGATGATGATTATCATTATGGTAGGATAATGATGTGGACGGCGAGGACGATGATGACAATGATGAAGATCATGACATGATGGTGATACATGATGATAGTGATTATGCTGATAATGATGTTGGTTATGATCATGAAAATTAAAATAATCTTTCATTTTTGTGTGGTGACGTCATCGTCACCATATACAGTACATGTAGCTCACTGTCAGTTACATTAGGCTTATTAATAGAACACTATATTGACGCGACAAACTAGCATGATTCACTTCGCCTTCAATTTATTTAAATCATTCAAAATGTTGGGTCCTATAGCCTACGGTAGATTTCAATAAATTCTATTTTTACTAATCCTATTGTGTATGTCCTCAGTGGGGAACTCATTGCCCTATATATCTATAGTACCGTAAGCTATAATAATTTATTTTTCCCACAATCTTCCCGTATGACCGTGCAGTAATTTTCATTGGCAATGGTGACTTTTCTCAGCGGCAACCGAATACAGTAATTATGAATACGTTAAAATGCATAAGCATACTTGCCTATTGGAAAGTGTTGATGCTTACACAATACGTCTGTGACGGCACAACCCTACATTGTGAACGAGATGACGAGGGGCTTTGCTTAAGATACCTCCAGCAAAATGTTTTTGTAAAATAACTAGGAGGCATTCAGCTCTGTTGAAGTGGAGTTCAAAAGATTGGGGCGAGTGAAAATCAAGGTTCCATGCATGACTTTCAATATGTACAGCACATCAAGCTCGTTTCCTGCTGGTAACACTTTGTAATATTAAAGGACAATCTTGCCTGCAGGATCTACAAACCTGATAACGTTTTTCCCACGGTCCACTAAAGGATGATACTTAAGCACGGCGGAAAATCTACTGAGCCGAAAGTGTACCTATAGATTAAATTCTAGATAAAAAAGAGGTAAGTTTTTGTTAGGCCTCTTCTTTAAAATCAGTAAATAGCAACACTGAATTAATGTTTGAATTTAAACAAATATTATTAAACAATATACACCATTGGAATGCATCATTTAATATTATTGTCACTATCATCGTCATATTGTCGTCTTTGTCGTCGTTATCATCATCATCTTCTTCATCATCATCATTATTACTATTTTTGTTATTATATTATTAACTTATTATTATTACCATCAATATCATTATTTTAAATGAAACTAAGAAACACTACATTTATCTTTGCATATCTCCAGAAGGTTCTCTATCAATCTTCGAAATATTCACAAACTTTCGCTAGCTTTAGCTAGCTTCATCAGGTGAATGAAGTGAGAACACAGGATCAATTCTGATCATTCAAATTATGCCTTTTTTTTAAGCCTAACAATTCTCTGAAATGACCGGTACAGTCATTTCAGAGAATTGAAAATCAAAATTTAGAAAATTTATGAAAGCGTTTGTGAATGCTATAATGAAACGTATGTTTAAGGAGCTGCGTTTTTCAATGAGCTATATTAAGGTTGTCATATCACGCGCAAAACCGCGTAGGCTTAATGGTTTCGTCGAAGACTTTCCGTGCTCCAATTTATTTCTACGAATTAGTCATACTCTATGTTAAAAAACGTAAACATAATGACAATGATATCTTACAATATTTTTCTATGGATAGGCCTAAATGAAAAGCTTTACTGTAGGTTCTATTTTTCTCTCCATTCGAAGTAACCCAAGAATAATATGTATCAACATCATAAGCAGACCGTCAAGATGGCCATATATATGACCTGTTACACATGGCTTATAACGAATTATAATTTTTAATTGTATTTGTATTTATAGAACAAATGCAAACACTTACAGAATCATAGAGCAACCACGGTATAATGTATAATTTATGTGTACGCTGATGTATTTGATCCAATACTATTTTAATATTACAGCCAGCAATAAATGTGAGTGTATGATTAGGCCAAACAGCGAGTAGCATATCTGCCTACGTACAGTAAGCTGGGAATTAAATGTGTATAATAAACGTAGACCTATGACTGTGCAAGATGATTTATAAATAAATGACCATTAGGAACTGTGACTGTCATGAGAAAAATAATATAAAAATAAAAATTATAGTATTAGCCTGAAAATTTTACAATTAATTTTGAAATCATTTTAACTTCAATCCAATTATTTGAATCGGGGATTCTAGGTATACAAGGCGAGCACCTCGATTCCATTCAATCTATATCTCTACCAACCAAGCAGCAGTAAAGTGGATAATAATTCGTTATAAAATAAATGTAGAATTCTACAGAATCGAAATGACTCATCCATCATGACTGTGTTCGACACACAGCGTCGATTATTCGATCCCTGGAAAATAATCTCATTGTGCTCAGAACACCGGCTAATTACGTAGTGGAGGAGAACGGTAAGGAGATGACCAATCTCCTCATCAGCTTCGCCTGCTAATTACTAGTATCCACTACTCGGATTCTTTATGAATGATCTCTTATACACATCTAGATGTGAATAAGAGTCGGTGTCTGCG
>NW_022744415.1:279083-298768 GCF_011630105.1 Anneissia japonica | reverse complement strand
ATGTTTATCTTCATTATATAGTGGAGCTGTAGCTAGTTGGTAAAAATGATCACTGCCTTTGAATCTCCGAGTTATTGGTTTGAACCCTGTTAGAACTACTTTTATAGCCTATGACAAAAAAAAAATCATAATGAGACTTAGGGCCTACAAAGCATGTTGCATCATCTAGAGTAGGCCTATGTATTACAACATACCTCCGTTTCTTATACCTTAGAGAATTACTGAACGATCGATTTTCTTACGGAATTATACTAACTAAAACAGATAGGCCTATTGTAAAATACGTGGTTTCATTTTAGTACCTCATAATTATCGTGTTATTTAAGCACTGCATTGCTCGCCTCCAGAAATGTTGTAAGCGTTGTTGTGGTTATTACTGTTAGGTCATTAAGTATGGGGTGCCATACGCAGCAAAAGTCCATGTTAAAATCAAAATGTAATTGCAAAATTCAATGTCTAATTTATCAAAACGTAGGCGTAAATTTCTCAAAATGTAGATCTATTTTCCTAAAATGATGTTCTAATTTTTCAAAACGTAGTTCAAATTTTCCCAAATGTAGTTCTAATTTATTTAAAATGTAATTCAAATTCAAAACATAGGTCTGACTTGATCAAACAACCTCTCCAAATTCTATTCCAAAACGTAAATCAAAAACCAGCCAAGCATGACTGGTTTGAAATACGTTTTGCATCAACAGTAATGTTAGTTACACTGGACATGCGAAATGTAAATCAAAACTAATCAGCCAAGCATGACGTGGGCCTGTTCCATTAATGATGGGGGAATCAATTTTCGCTGCAGTCCCAATGCCGTGAACAACGCTTTGCAGTGCGTGTGCTAATTTTTAATGGTCAGGGTACCGCGATCACGAGCCCATGTTAGGCATTATAAGCCGGTTTTCCACTAGGCGAATTTATTCGCGCGCGAATAAAAGCGTCGGTTCGCTTCCTGAGCTCTGATTGGTTGCGCATTTTTTCGCTTCGCAAAAATCCGATAGAAATTTAAATGTGCATGCGTATAAACCGACGCTTTCGATTCTCGCGAACAAATTCGCCTAGTGGAAAACCGGCTATAGGCATGGCCTATGTGGGCTTGGATTTGCAACAAGGCCTCTATAGCCTAAACTATAGTAGGAAGCCTGGTCCTAGGCTAGGCCTATAATATAGTAAAGTTCTGTATAAGTAGTCTGATGATTACAGGTTTACATTGTACCAAGGTCGAAATTAACGATCGCATTTATTTTTTCATTGAAAATTTAAAAAAAAAACTTAAAAAAAAATTAAATTTAACTTAAGGATTTTAAAATATTCAAAAAAACTGTACACTTAAAAAAAAAGATTAAGTTAACTTAAAACAAACAACGCGATAGGATATGACGTTTGCGAGCATAATTGGTATACTGTACTGTATTTTCTGAAGTGCCGTCCGTTCGTTTTTGGGTTGCTACAATCAGGAATTTGTTAAAATCAGTGGCATCACGCTCGGGCGCTGACGGGGGGGGGGGGGGGTGCGGGCGGATCGCTAGGGGCCCCCTTAAGTATTCTCTATCGGAATTCAAATTCAGATCCACTTGATTATAGATGAGCATCATAGTTAAGAGGCCATGTTCATAATCAGAAAACGAATACGGCTACGTCATCAAATTTTTAGACAGCCCTTTCCCTACATTATATATGTAACAACATAATTTGACGTATTCGTTATCGTTTTCGTAAGGTTACAAAATCTCCCTATTACTTCCGGTACATAATTTAGTGTTTGATAAAGTAAACGCATTCTCAGACAGTTTGTAAAATCTTAAAATGCATTTTTAGAGAATGTAAATCAATGGTACGAATGTTGAAAACATTGCTTGTTAGATACCCGGATTGCCGAACTGTCTGATCTATTTGTTGGATCTATATTTATCTCCTAGCTTTAACGCGGCAAAAGTGGAAACGCGAACGAGACCAATTAACGTGACAGCGAGGGTTAGCATGTCTGCTTTTTATAGAGTAATTATAACCTCTGACATTTTCGTATTCACTTTAATACATTTGTGGGATAGTTCAGCACATAGTTATCGTTAGATTTTCATCACGTTGAACACGAGAATAAGGCATACGCACAATTTCCAGTATAATACTTGGTTTTAAGCGGGAACAGACGTAGTATTGAGTGCACAGTATACAGTAAAGATTGATATGAAACACATATCATTATAATATTTATTTATTGGCGCCACAATGGTCTCCACGCGCCATTCCCACTGTCAAGTGCAATCGTAATTTTTATTAAAACGTCTGCGGAATTGTATGTAATCATCATTGAATTGTTTGGCAATCTGGTTGAAGAATGATATTGTAGAATAGTTACAGGTAGGTTGAAAGTGTGTCTCTTTTCTGTGGTTCATACACTTATTTAAGGACATAACGTGTTAGTTCTGTTTATAAAAGAGAACCATTCATTGGTCTGGTTATCGATGTGCTCGTGAACAATTGCTTTTGCGGAATTGTATGTAATCATCATTGAATAGTTTGGCAATCTGGTTGAAGAATGATATTGTAGAATAGTTACAGGTAGGTTGAAAGTGTGTCTCTTTTCTGTGGTTCATACACTTATTTAAGGACATAACGTGTTAGTTCTTTTTATAAAAGAGAACCATACATTGGTCTGGTTATCGATGTGCTCATGAACAATTTTAATTTGACTTGTATAAATCAATAATAATATTTTTTTATTATTCATGTTTTAAAATGTCGATAATCATACTCCATTTTTTCAGGTAATGATGTAATCAGAAAGGAATGGGCTACATTAAATAGATAAAAACAAATTGTTGGTTTAAAAATATATACTTGATTTTCTTTCGCTGATTACTGAAGTAATTGAATATATTTTCATCAAAGTAAAAAAAAAAGAAAAAAACAAAAACAAGAACAGAACTACTTAAATAGAAGATGACACTTACTGAAGTTAACTGAAACTCAACTCAAGGTTTATACGTTTTATCCTTGTAGATTTTCTTTGTTATTTTTTTATCTATTTTTTTGCATTGAATACCCGAAATTTGTATAATAAATAGTGTATTCAAACTAATTCGTCATGTATTGAGATTGAAGAAGTCTATGTAAACTTGTTATTGTGACCATAGGTTATTGCATTGCATCAATTATCGAATGTTACACATTTTGCATTCTTTTCGTCGAAAGATTTTTCCTTCGGGCGAATAATTTATTCGAGTAAAACAATTTTGGCTCTCAATCCGTGTAATGTAGTTGTTATTGCAGTGCATATCAATTACATATGTTATCGCTTATGTTTAGGATCCACTTTGATTTAACCTTTGTCATTACCTCTCCAAATCACCAAGGTTCTTGATGATTGGTTATTCGATATCTAAAACTTACACTCTACAATTTATTCATAAACTGCATTTATTTATTGAACTATTTCGGTCAAAACTCGTGTTTAAAAATTACCGCCTCATGAGTTAATTAAAGTTGTCTTTTAGCGTAGAAGAGTATTAAGTCATCGTAACGTACGCGCTTGTTGGCTACGCGCTTTTTCACAGACAACCAGTGGATAGAGAATGATTACATTTTCATGGATTAAAAATTATTAATATGGTCTTGAAAGTAACCATGACGTCACTATATGCAATACGCATAATCTCTGTAATGTAATGAGTTGATTTACAAATAAAAAGTGCTACTGACATGACTGACTGACTGACTGACTGATTGATTGATTGACTTATGGATTGATTAAGTGACTGACTGACTGGTTGATTGACTTATGGTTTGGTATACTGTATATAACATTGTGTGAGTATCAATAAACAAAAAATTATAGTTTAGTTTAATGTTTATATATATATATATATATATATATATATATATTCATTGTCCCTTATTGTTTATTTGTACATGCATCATTAAGCCTTTATAGTATGCCGACTTTCTTTGGACTATTGTTTCTCGTATATTACCATTTAACTCTCTCATACACACATATATATATATATATATATATACATATATATATATATATATATATAAAACAAAAACTAGAGTTGCCAAAATCGATACACACTTCACCATCAACAGTCAATGATGTTGATTGGTCAGTCGAATCGGGTATCTTTCGTGATTGCGTTGAGGATGGCTACGGATTGCAACTATAGGAGTAAAAAAACGCTGTAGCGTGTAGCAATTTTATGGAATCACCAGTTTACATTCTGATTCTAAACTTTATTTCGTATCTTGACTGTTTCAATATTCGTATAATTACCCTTTGCGATATTCTGTTCTCTGTTCGCATGAAGCTTAGCATCATCAATTCGAAGGTAATAAACGAGGCTTAATATCGTACATGTACAGTGCATATGACGTCTGTAGAATTTAATAGATATTTAATATTACTCTTTGGTTAACATATAGGTATACTGTCTGTGAGTTGAGCAATAAATTACGTACTATGTATATTATTCCAATAGAAAATTAATTAGAATAAGAAAGTACTTTCTTAGCAAATACCACACTGCGCAACAATAACGTTTCTCTATTTCATTCATTTCATCCTTTATTTCGGAAAATAAATACATGGCGCGGTACAATATACCCCATAGCTAAAACATTAGTAACGGAGGCCGCGTATGAAGAAAAAATACTATAACAAGAGCAAAGCTTTACATTAATAATGCTCTTTTATTTATAGGATTTTAATGTATATTTAGTGTCTCTTCCTTTTGGTTTTTAAATGTATAGGCTTCTAACAATTTTGTGTCACAATTCAGTTACTATACTGATTTGATTTGCTGTTAATCAATTCCAAGATGTTTGTAGTTTAAATAAGGAAGTATAATACATACTCCAAGTATTGAAATGCACGCCATCGTGTTGGGATTCAATATTTCGCAAAGATATTATAATAACAAGATAGCGTTCTCCGCGATTTCTGCGTGCAAGTTCTGTAATAACACAGTGTAGGACGCCCTCATGCAATTACAATTAGGCCTACTTTTGAACTTTCACATCTATGATCTCAGTGCAAATTCAGGAACAACCGCCATAGTTACAACTAGGACGCCTTCATTCAATTACAATTACTTTCTATTGTTTTCTGCGTGAATTGGACGCTTTATTTGTTACACGTAAATCGCGGAGCACGCTATCTTGTGTTATTATAATACCTTTGATATTTTTGACAATTACGTCATGATCGTAGTTCAAGACTCCTTTTTTAAACCCGATTCAAATCAGTCAATACAAGTGAAAGATAAATTAGATACTTCAGAGCAAGAGTAATCTAAAAGCCCAAACCAGCATGGTTTTGTGTCGGGGAAATCGTGTCAAACCAACCTTGCACTGCTTCTTTCCACTGCATATGATGCTATAAATGGAAAGAAGCAGTGTGATGTGATTTACACGGACTACTTCAAAGAGCTTGATTCTGTTCCTCATGATTTTCTTATTTTTAAGTTATCTAAGTTTGGTATTCCATCAAAACTAGTACAGCTTATTAAAAGTTTCTACATCCACTTTGAATGTAGCATCCTTGTCGACAATGGCCTTTCCAACTGGTTTAAAGTTGAATCAGTGGTTCTTCAGAGTTTTACTTTCACCGATGCTCTTTCTGATGGCAATTGACTTGCGAAACACAACTGCAGATTCGCCAAGAGCCATCCAGTGGACCCCTTTTTCCAAACTTGAGGATCTCGATTTTGCAGATGACATTGTCCATTTTGTGTACGAAGCATGACCACGTACAAGAAAAAAATATTCATCCCCTGCAGATTCGCAGAACAAAGAGGCCTGAATATCAATGAACACAAACAAAACTTTCAAAGATGAACAAAACCAATCTGAATCCTATAACAATCAATGGCAAGCATGTGAATGAAGTTGACGAACTTACTTATCTGGGTAGCAATGTATAAGCAAAATGGACAGTACTGTAAAAGCAAAGACATCGAATCTAGAATCAACAAAGCAAGGAAAATATTTATCAAACTGAAGTCAATTTGCAGATGTCAACAATTCCAATTTAAAAACAAAAGCTGTTTAGTAGCATGCATTGTGAACTCTCTATTCTCCTCAATGGGTCTGAGTGCTGGCGTGTAACAATATCAGACATGCAAAAATTGTCATTATTTCATAATGGCTGTCTCAGAAAAATTTGCAGAATATTTTGCCAGTGGTTATATCCAACAGTCCTTTACATATCTGGGTGAGGGCAGTATACGTGCAGCTGAAGAACATATGGAGCTCCAAGGTGATATCGACTCCCACGAAGATCAGGCTGTTCAACTCCAACGTTAAGTCAGTGCTACTATATGGAGCTGAGACATGGAGGACAACAAAAACAATCATCAGGAAAGTGCAGACTTTCATCAACAACTGCCTGAGAAGAATCCTCCAGATCCACTGGCCCAACACCATCAGCAACTTAGACCTGTGGCAAAGTACCAACCAAAGTCAGCCGCAGATGAGATCCGATGCAAAAAGAAGGGGATGGATCCCTCTGAGGAAACCAGCCAAAACATTGTTACGGAATTACGGCGCCAAAGAATGAGGTGGTTAGGGCATGTCTTCAGAATGAAACATCATATTATCCCAAAAGTAGCTCTCAGATGGACTCCACAAGGGAAAAAAGCAGCGGCAGACCAAAAACTACATGGTGAAGAACAATTATAGCTGAACTGGAAACTGAAAATCTGACATGGGACACAGCAGAGAAGATGGCCGTGGATAAACAGTTGTGGAGCCTTTTGTCCCAAACTGGATAAAAAGGACTAAGTAAGTAATTCAAATTATATAAATAAACAATGTTAAATTTATAGTTTCGTATTTATAGTACAGTATAGCCACAACCTACAACCATAATATCGGCGCTGGGTTCGAACGACATGCTCGCCTATAGTTGTGGTGGTAGAACAAGTCTTCTCGGATAAGGACTAAAAACCGTAGGCCCAGACGTGTACACACTTGGCTCATGTGCACTATTATAAAGAACCTTTCGAGACGGGTAGGGGTTACCCCGTGGTACTGATCCATCTCACAGCCCCTATTATTGTGGATTACCACCTGACCGTTTGGCTCCAGTAGGAGCGTTGCGTACGCATATGTACAAGACAAGACTGTAGGTTGAAAATTTGTATATTGGCAATATTCATTGCGTCTATTCAGTAAAATTTATAGATCAGTCATCTAGCAAAAACTTGACAGTATTGATTTTTAAAATTGGATACTTTGAAAAGCTTGGCTCGATGATTTTCCAATAAACTGTTGGTTTCATTCTGTGCTGCATATGCCTTTGAGGAGCAATATTATTACATTTTCCTTTAAACTACAATCTACAACTACAGCTCCCCCCCCCTACCCACCTTTGGAAAGTAAATAAAAGAAAAATAAATAAGGAAAGAAAAAGAAAAAATTGATCGCCCAAAACGCCTCAGAGGTTATTTTCGGGCGTCTAGAACACACAATTTTCGCGGGAGCATGCCGCCAGACCCCCTGGATAGAGTTATCTCGATCGGTCCCATTTTCGTCCCCGCTTTCGACCTCATTTGTGGGCATCTCTGGATCCGCCCCTGAACAAATAATACGCTTTG
Source organism: Anneissia japonica (assembly GCF_011630105.1). Classification (NCBI taxonomy): domain Eukaryota; kingdom Metazoa; phylum Echinodermata; class Crinoidea; order Comatulida; family Comatulidae; genus Anneissia; species Anneissia japonica. Next base: position 291,173 of record NW_022744415.1, on the reverse strand, counting down.
GTTTCTTCAGAATCAGAAGCAGTATACACAATTTTATTGGATTTATTTTGAAACAGCGCCGCCAACGTCTCGCAACTCACTGAGGGACTTCCAGAGGCCTACTGAGAAGCTGCCTAATAAGCAATTAGTAGAGCTCTGCATAGTACACTATAGGAAAATCATTATACGAAGGTTAGATTTATTGCTTGAAAAAATTTCTGAATGCATTAAATCTAGCCTAAGTATAATAATTTTCTGCTAGTGTACGATGCATGCTCTACTAATTGCTTTATAAGTCAATCGCGCCGTCTTTTAATGTTTTTATAACCAACTGTGTTGTACCAGTCATCGGTTACTACTTATATTTTCTGGGTATGCTGATTTGTGCTCCTGCAGTAGGCATCCGGCATCGCCTACGCGTTAACTACACCAGGGGCGGATTTAGGGGGGGGGGGCTGGTCCGGCCCCGCCCCTTTGGGAGATAAAAAAAAAGAATGAAAAAAAGAAAGAAAAAGAAAAAGAGACAGCCCCTGTACACATCAGCAGTACTGTACGGATACGATGAATAATTAGTAATTTGTATTGTGTTAGAAGAACTTGTGGGTAATTTTTCACATTCGTCAAAGAAATAAACATTTTTCAAAGCATTCGAGAGAGAATACAGCCACGGTCACTAACTTTTTGGTCGGTGCAGACAGGTCAAAAATCTTGGAATGATTTCGTAACTAGGCCTACGCTGGCTATACGATCTTGGCTAGAATTTCATTCCTTGAGTCCTTAAAATAGGTCTAGAATATTCCTATTAAACGCTCAGTTTGTGAAGGTTATTAGGGTTCATTGATTCAAGGAATTGGTTAATTGTTGATACTTGATATTGCATTTAAAGTAACTTTCTCCGGGTTCTAATTATCCTTGTTTTACGAAAGTAATTTTCAATTACAGTTCAATATTTATCGCGGTGCACGATGTCTTCGCGGTGACGAAAAAATGAGGATTTTTTTTGCACACGAACCTAAAAAAATCAAGCCAAGCGTCCTCTAATTGAAAAATGGACGGTGGGGAATGGGTAAATAACATTGGGAGTTACAGTGATGACGTCACGATTGACTTATACAGTAATTACAAATAGAGCACCGCGCAGCGGATAGCGCCGCTAGACCTTTGCTATAGCAGCAGTAGACAACAGATACGATCTTGCTATTTACTGTAATTAATCATAGTCATTCTATTGACTATGAATTAATGTATATGGAAACATTGAAATACTTTTTTAAGACACTTGTTTTTAATATAAACATTTCGTGTTTTTTTTTTTACCATTTTAAAATATTTGTGCTCGTTAGTTATTTAGTTTTATCGTTGACTTAATGCATAATGGTAACTACGTAGAGCGAAATGCTAGGCCCCTGAAAGTCCCCCAGTGGTAGTATCCAGGTTATACTCATGTTTTTATTAACTGTTAACTTATTTTTTACCGTTCTTAAATCATTATTTTGTTATTGTGTTTTTAAACATTTTTAACCCTTTTATCTTTGAATTTTTGACCCTTTTTTCTACAATTTTAAAAATATTTCTTTAAAAAATTTTACAAATTAAAAAAAAAAATCTTTTGAATTACTGTTTTAAATGGTTTTTAAGTGGTTTTATTTGTTTTTTCCTTGTATATGTTGATATTGACCAAATAAAGTATATGTTGATATTGACCAAATAAATGAATGAATGAATGAATGAATGAATACGGTATCAGATACGGTAAATATATAAACCGAACTTCCATATTTAATACAAATGCCATCAGTGGATATAATAATAGTATAGTGAAATTCGATCGTGTAAAGTAGCAATACATTTACAAAATGGAAAGATAATATTTATGCAACAAAAAAAAAATGTTTATATGTTAAAATGGTATTTACATAAGAAGATCTCAAATATTAGACTAATTTTTGTTTCCGTTTATGAATGTTTAAGATAGAATTTACTAAGCTCTTAATCATGTAAGTGGTGCGATGCAACGCATACAATGTAAACCCAAGCTCATATATAAATGCATTTTCACAGATTCATGTCAATGTTCACTTAATATTCTAACGTAGCCTACTTTTAACACGCATTATTCGACATGGAAAGAATACAGTGAATGTTTTGAGTTATGTATAATGCAGTTATATTTATCGGATTACCATTTGAATGAAATCATGAATACAGCAACAAATCACAGTCCTGTAGGCAATAAATGCAGAAGCATAACACTCCTCGTCCATCACTCTAACATCATCGATTTGTAGAATGTCGCTAGAAGTCCAGAGAATATAGTATACTAGATAAATATGAATTTGCCTATTTTGAAGATTTTCAATAATTAAAACAAATACATCGAGTGGAGCGGTTGGCGCTATTGTTGCATTTCGGTCTCTCAATGTCGAGTTTTGAAATTCTGGAAAGTCAAAAAAAAAAAAAAAAAAAAAAAAAAAAGAAATGGAAGAAAGAAAAAGAAAAAAATTATCGCCCAAAAGGCCTCAGAGGTTATTTTCGGGGTTCTAGAACACAAAATTTTTGCCCGAAAAATTTCTTGGGTATTGTTGTATTGTTCTATTGTATTTCTAGGGTATTGTTATCTCGATAGGCCCCACTCTCGTCCCCCTTCCGGCCCCACTTTTGGACATGTCTGGTTCCGCCCCTGACCTTACCACACAATACAGGGGCGAGGGACTCGAAATAACAGTTCCTGTACGTTCAGTAATGAATACGGGCCACCAGTTTACTGTTATTTTGTAATTCATACTATTATGTAATTCAAATTATTCAATATAAATTAGCATAGAATTAATTCAAATTGATGATGACGTATTAACCCAAATTTTGGTCGGTTAATCTGAGATTTTGTTGGCCTCTATTAAATATAGGCCTACTCTTTCAAATTGTCTGCTATGACCCCTATCAGTAGTCCTTTTCAACTTGTAAATCAATATTCTTTCCCATGTCCAAGGCAGTTAAATCAATAATGTAATTTTGTTCAATGTTATTTTCATGTGAATGACAATGGATTTTTACATATAGTTTAGGATTAATAAATAAATTAGTTTAAAATTGGGTTTCTTTTCCACAGGGCCATTTTAAAAGTAGGCCTATACCTGTTTTGGCCTTGTCACTTGCTGCACTCGTCAGAAGTTAAGTTTAGTATTTAAGTTGCAAGTGAATAAGAAAAATAATATTAATAATAATATTAATAATAATAATAGTAATAGTAGTAGTAATAATAATAATAATAATAAACAAACAAACAAACAAACAAACAGACAGACAGACAGACAGATAAATAAATAAATAAATAAATAATGTACCGGTACTCATCTTACGCATAGATTAAAAATAAATTAAATGAGTTAGGTCATGTTCCTAGGAAGTCAAGATTGACGGTTGAGTTTTGTTTAAAATGTCTTTATTTGTTTAAAGTTTCAACTCTGTCACGTCGGATCCAGTATTATCACTTTTGCATGAAAGCTTTGATTCGAACGCATTCAAATCTGTATCAGGTTAACTTGAGTGTTAAAGCCTTCGTTACATTATCGTCAAACAATCCACGGCTTAAAATAAGCTCCGAGTGCGCTCTGTTCTATTTTCTCTATGCTTTGAGCTAACATGTTTCCATACTTAGTTAAGAATTGTTCTGAAATATAATTAAGCATTTTAGTAGCGCCGCCTCTCATTCACAATAATTATGGGTAGGCCTACTCTCCTGTAGAGCAAGACTAATGTCGAACATGTCTTTTCTGCTAGATTTTACACATCTTTGAATGAGTAGTGAAAAGTATAGATGAACGAAATTATTAGTTTCATCAATATCTACATTGGATTTATTAAGTGAGTAAAATACTCTACCACGTACACACCATAGGGGAGAATATATTTCTTCTGCTGATTGGAGATATGCACCCTAAGCAATGTCCATTATAGTGTAAAGATAGAATATACACCCTACGGAATACATTCCTTTTTTAATTGCTCTTTTTAATGTTTGAACCGACATTTGGAATTATGCTTTCAGCATTAATGTCAACGCACGCCATGTTATTTTCATCCCATAAAATGAAGATTTATTAATAAAATGTTTCGTTGAAACAGCTTCAATCAAAAGTACATATTATGAGAGCCATCATGATTGATACAGTTATTTGATGGTTTTGAATGAACGATTTTATAGTCGATGTATTTATTCTTTTTTATTACGGTATTCAACTAGAATACTTTCTGTAATAAACTTAATCTAAAACTCCAGTTACATGTCCAAAAAATCGACACCAAATATAATATTATTGGTACTATATCGATTGTTCGTACTAAAGTAATATAAAATAGCTATTTGGTCTTAGTTAAATACTGATAAATTGGCTTTTTCCCCCTCCTATCCCCTCAACCCGAGAATCGACACGATTTAAGCTCTGATAAATTTTCACACTGTTAGGTACATCTTTTTCGAAAGACGGGGCTCTAATGCCAGGGATAAAGGTTGTCACCCCAATTTTTTATCAACGGCGCTGAGCAGCTTTAATGGTTCACACTAGAGAAAGTTTTAGACGCGTTGACACAAGCTTACGCTTACGTCAGGGCGTCTAAATTGCTCTGTGTGAACTATGCTTAAGTATAAACTACTTACATAATGCGTTGTGTTCCTTGTCAGCATGGATTATAAACCCTAGTTGTTTGAAGAAATTTGATCAAGACAGATATTTTGAATACGTTGCTTTATAAGAATTGATCAATATAAGTTAATGTTGTAATAAAAATCACGAGCTATAGCGGGAGCAATTGTCTATAACAATTTCATTCATGTTAATATTTGAATTAATATAAATATGACATGAATAGGTACGCCCTACCTATAATAGGAATTTCAGGTCATTTTACAAAAAGTAAATAAACATAGGCTTATCTTTGTAATTTGACATCTTGCATTTATGTAGGTCTTATTTTTTTGGGAAAGTGCACGATCTTTTTTAAAGACAGTGTGTGGAATACTGTTAATTAATTAAAACCAACACAGTATTCGACGCGCTGTCACAGCATCAAATTATATTAACCTATCGGCAAGAGAGAAAGAATATTCCTGACTAATAAGCTAAATTCACTATCTGAGAGGATGCCTTAAAGTGAATTGTACAAAGTTGAAGTCATGCAATTAAGCTACGGCATCCATCAATGTTTGTATGCCGGTTGAAATGTAAACACTCTGATTTTTACTTGATCAATTCTTAAAACGCATCCCGAGCTTCTGCATTTAGGGGCTCGTTGCTGACTGTTAAAATGCACATCTCGTACTGATTCTCTTTCATTTCCATGCGCAGTCGACGACCCGAGTTGACCTGCTTACCTCAATACCGCCCTCACTGTTTAGTAATGTACTATAATAAGAACAAACATTTAACAATATTAAATTTAATATACCTGTGCCTTAAGGATACCAGATGTGTCTGCAGCAAATGTCAGGTTAGTTACTTGATTGAAAATTGTATTAAGTGTTGCTGAATCGCCTAGTATAGATAGATAGATATCGATATCGGTAAGTGTATTAAATAAATAGAAATGTAGCTTTTTACATTTATTCAGTGCAAGTTGTTGCGACCAACATATCGCTTCTTGAGATTATATATATACAGTATATAGAGAGTAACAGTATGTATACAGTATATATATATATATATATTATTCAAATGAAGTTGCTGCTTAGCATGGGGAACACAAATCAAATAGATAATAATACAGTGCTCAAATATATAGGAAAATGGTGTTAAAAATTGTGTAAAACATAGTTTATCAACGAAAGTTCCTTATTATATTTGTGTGGAAAAAGACTCTTGTGAGAATCGAACCTGTAATCTTTCGGCGAGCGTCATACGGTTTAGACCACAGAGGCCCGTACGATATCTTAAGGATCTAAGACTTCTAGTTTTCTCACTTCATACAACATTTATTCATATATTTGTATATATTGACCGTAAGGTCATTCCCAGCAAACCTAAACATGTTTGATTATAAACAGCCAGAGTATTTTTTTAAAAATTATACACTGTCATTGTTTTTCATTTACGTATTTTGAGGTAACCCGTCTTGCGGTATCGGTAATTGTCTTACACGTAAATATTTTGAACGATGTATAATTATTCATAATTCGTATAAAACGAAATAAGTACATCATGTTTCAGAGATCAACAGATGGCAATCACTAATTTTGTTTTCTACATGATAAATCTTAAAATATATATATAAATACATAAAAAAAATATACATATATATCTTATTATATATGAAAAAAATAAACGCATGCATTGATTATACTAATGTAGCTTTAATCATAAAGAAGATTCGAGCTGGTTTGTGTTTGATGCTTGGATTGCTATTCGTTCGGCTAGAGAATTCTAAGATGGATTCCCTTCATAATTTCAGCATTGTGGAGCTTTGACCGTACCTTGTGGTATTAACAAAGATGAAAAAATCAATTTCAACGAAAGCATTGCCAATATAATTTTAATGAAGAGAATCAAGAATCAACCGCATTAACACTTAGATACATTTTTTCCAATTTAGGTCGGATTATGGTTAATATATCTTTCATGCTGTGTTTACTTTTCTTTCTCAGTTCTTAGTTTCATTCCATTTACTTCACACTTTAATACTGACAGAGCCGTACCTAAAGTGTTAACGAAATTATTTCATTGCTTCTTCGGACGATTTATTTACTCCCTGCTTAAACAAACAGTTACTGAACGATGCAGGATCTTGTATGAGCGGCAATGGGATAAATAGTTAGTGGGATGAAGAAACATTAAATTTGTGGACACTCTTTAATTTAGTATAGTGTTTTAACAAAGAGCTCCTGGAAAGATACAGCCTAGAGGTGTAAAAGGTCAAAACTGAACTGCTTATCAGCCCGATAATAAACCTGTGTGAAATCTGTTGACATGATATGGTCGAATCACAGTTTAGTTTTATTTTCGTCGATGTAATGGCATCCGAGATTTGACTGGTATTCGTACCCGAAGTTCTCATCATACCATAATGAAGCAAGCTATATACAAATCATGAATATAACCCTTTGCCACAAATAAGCATATGTAACATTAACTTGACAGTAATTATAAGATGGTGTCTTAGATCTATTCGTTTATCTTCATCCCATCTCATGTTGTTAAACAAGTTACCGTATCCTAAATAGCAGACTTTCATTCATTTATTTCACTTTTATTGCCAAATTCCAAAAGCATATACAAAATGAGTTAAACAAGTACACAAGGCAATAGGAGGTTAAAATAAAAGATTTCTCTTGACAAGTTTAACCCCCTTTACAATAGTATATATATTACCCTAGCTGCACTGATGAGGCCTAGAAGGCCGAAACGGATCCGTCTGCAGATATTGGGATTTTTTTCCAGTGGATATTTAGTTTGTTTTAATATATATATATATATATATATATATATATATATATATATATATATAATTAAAAAAATATTTTACATAGGGAAAGCTAATCAAGTTCATAAAAAATAGTAATAGTAATATTAATGATAATAAATACTAATAATCAATAATCTTGTCTAACAACCGAGCACCAGGCACAGATGGTATGCTATCGGAACTATTGAAAGTTGCTAAAAATGCTCTGCTCCTCCCTGTATTCAATCTACTAATACAGTGCTGGAGGACAGGAAACATTCCACAAGATATGAGAGATGCTCTTATTGTTAAGAACAAAGGTGATCGATGAGACTGTAACAATTATAGAGGAATCTCACTCTTGAATATAACTGGAAAAGCAATAGCAATGGTCATAACACAACGATTACAACATGTTGCTGAGCGCATATAACTAGAATCCAAGTGCGGTTTTCGTGCTAAAAGATCTACTATTGACATGATATTTTCCTTGAGACAACTACAAAAGAAGTTTAGAGAACAAAGAAAACCGCTATATATTGCCTTTGTGGACCTAGGCCTTTGATATGGTGAATAGGGAAGGCCTCTGGATGATTCTTGAAAAAATTGGATGGCCTCCTAAGCTCCTTCGGTTAATTATCTGCTTCCACAATAATATATATGGATATATAAAATCTGAACAAAACGTATCCAAGGGGTTTAACATCAGAAATGGATGCAAGCAGGGAGACGTTCTTGCTCCTATGTTATTTGGAATGTACTTTGCCGTGATTTTGCAGTATGTATTCAAAGAAGTGAGGGAGTGTATTTACCTGCACACACGTTCCACAGGAAAACTCTTCAACCTTTCAAGACTGAAGTCTAAAACCAAAATGTCTACAGTCCTTGTTAGAGAACTGTTGTTTGCCGACGATGCAGGATTTGTCTCACACTCTAATAGTGGACTGCAACAACTGATCACTTGCTTCAATAACGCATGTGGAAAATTCTCCTTGATGGTCAGCTTAAAGAAGACAGTGGTAATGTCACAAGGGCCTGAAGATCCGCTATCAATAAGGATGAATGACACACACCTGGAGGTTGCTAACAAGTTTAGCTACTTAGACTTAACAATCACACGTAATCTTTCTCTTGATGAAGAACTGAATACACGCATAGGGAAGGCTGCGACAACATTTGGTAGACTGACTGAACGTGCCTGGACTAACAACAAATTAACCTTAGCCACAAGAATAACCATATATCAAGCACGTGTGCAAAGTGTACTAATCTACGGAAGTGAGACATGGACCTTATATGCCAATCAAGAGAATAAACTAAACAACTTCCACTTCAGGTGTTTACGTCGAATCCTGAAACTGAAATGGCAAGACAAGGTCACAAATGCAGAAGTTTTAAGAAGAACAAAGTCACGAAATATGTTTGCAATCATCAAACAGAAAAGTTTGAGATGGCTTGGACATGTACATCGCTTGCCTGATGGACGGTTACCAAAAGACATCATGTATGGGGAATTTACTTTAGGCACAAAATCTTTAGGACGACCCAAGCTACGTTTCAAAGACATATGCAAGCGGGACCTCCAAACCTTCAACATAGATCCAACTTCGTGGGAAGTATTAGCATAAAACCGAAGAACATGGAGAAGAAAACTACATGAAGGTGCCAAATTCTTCAACGAACAATGAATTGACACACAAAAAAGAAGAAGCGAGAAGAGGAAAAAATCTTTAACTAACGACCAAGTTTATGATGATTATCTGTGCGAGAAGTGCCAAAGGAGATGTAAATCTAGAATTGGTCTAATCAGTCACGAAAGGAAATGACGAATAAATAAATAATCTATACATTAAAGGAAAATTAAACATTATGAATAAATTAATATTAATTATTAATTATTAATAGTAAAACAATACTTCAAACATACACAAAACACATACAGCATGCCCATTGTGTCTGATGTGGATGCATCGTTGCCATCGTCTGTCACAGATGGAAGGTGCCATAATAATAATAATAATAATAATAATTATAGGCTAAAATCAATAATAATAAATAATAATAATAAAATAATAATCTTAATAATAATAATAATAATAATAATAATAGCAACGACAATAATACAAATAATCGTAAACATGACGAGTCTCAGTCTTAAATTTAAGCATATACTCAAAATGTTTTCTTGAGTTAATTTTGCAAATATTGAGAGAGAGAGTTGATTCCAAAGTATAGCACCTTCATAACATATTCTAAATTTCCCTAATGTGATACGTCACGTAGTTATAGCTAAATTAAAAATATTACTAAATCTTGTATTATTAGTAAGTGCTCATCAGTAGAAAAATAACAACTTAACGTATGAGCTGTTCGATTATAATAAATATCGGAAATAAATTTAAGAACATAAAGCCTATAAAGTTTATATACGTCAAGAATTTTAAGTTGGTAAAATAGAGGGGGTGAGTGTGTTCTAAAATCTGAAAAAGTTATACATCGAGCAACCATTTTTTGGGAATTCAAAATAGGAATTAGGTACGACACAAAAGTACTTCCCCATACTTCAATTCCATAAGTAATATTTGGATATATGAAGGATATAAGGCATAACTAATGTTTTCATGGGAACGAAAAGTCTTAATCTAAACAAAATTCCAGCTTTAAAAAAAAAAAATTCATCAATATTTTGAATGTGTGCTTTCCAGGTAAGAAATTTATCAAACTTAATACCAACGAAATTAATATATGAGCGCTCATGGATAGGTAGTTATCAATATATAAAGAGCCAATGGTTGTAATTTGTGTATTTCCTGATTGAAAAATTATATAACTTATGTTTTATGAATATTGATTGTCAATTTATTTGCTTTACACAAATTTATAACACTGCAAAAATGATTAATATTGAAAGTTAAATCAAGAACATTATTTGAGAAGCTGTGAAATATATTGGTGTCATCAACAAACAAACGAAAATCGAAGACATTTGAAGAATTTGGCAGATCGTTTATATAGATCCAAAATTAAGTGGGTCCAAGGACTGAACCTTGGGGTACCCCACAAACAATAGGAAACTTATCAGATACACAATGACTTAAAGAAACAAATTGCATTCTGTTCATTAGATAATTAGAAATCCAAATTAAAGCTTTACCTCCAATACCATAATGACTCAGTTTAGAATATAAAATCCTATGATCAATTGTATTGAACGCTTTTCGGAAATCAATAAAAATATTAACTGAAGACTTTTTTCGGGTTTTCGATCAATAGGCTTCCAGTGGGAGCGTGTTTCTAGGTACTAGGACATTTCGCCGAATGCCAGTTTGCCGACGGACGTTTGGCCGACAGACAGTTGACCGAAAGAAAATTCACCGACAACCAATTCGTCGATAGACATTTCACCGACAACCAATTCGCCGACAATTTATTTTTGTGATCTGATTGATGATTCTTCGTCATACTAGGACATTTCGCCGAACGCCAGTTTGCCGACGGACGTTTGGCCGACAGACACTTGACCAAAAGAACATTCACCGACACCGGAATTCGCCGAAATCGAATTCGCCGACTAGTTATTCATACATGCAGACACACTTTCAATATATTAATCATGCAACAAGATTCTGTCAAAAATATTAAATACAGGCCTATAATAAACACACGTTCATGTACATTTTTATTAAATATTACATAAGAAAATCATAAGCGATTTTAATAACTAAACCAATATCAAGGGAATTGTTTTTTAATTGGTACAAATTGATATAAAAAGTAAGACAGGATAAAAGATACCAGGTGTGAATTTACTGCAAATTTAAGGAAAAAATGAAATGTACACAATATACTTTTCCCAGATTATTACGGCCCTTTCATTATTATAAAGAATAGTAATACGTTACTAGAATAGAATAATTATTTCACGATTTAAACAGTGGCCTACTAATTCTTCTTATCATGAACTTTTAGCTCTATCACAGTATGGAAGTTTCAAATTCAATGCTCAAAACATAATTTAACATTTGATATCTGTAAGCTGTCCACAACATTCGGTACTAGAAAGGTAACCGAAAAATAAACATCTAAATATGCCACATCCATCTATTAACATGTTAAAAAAAATGTCAGCGAATTCGCTGTCGGCAAACTGGCTGTCGGAAAACCACCCTGTCGGCAAACTGGCATTCGGCGAAATGTGGTGTAGGCAAAATCTCGTGTGGACGAACGCTATTTCGGTCGATAGTCTAAAGGCCAAATGTCTGTCGGTGAAATGTCAGGCCACGGAAAATTGCCGCAATCTTCTAAATATGCCACCTGGTGGCACATCCATCCATTAATATGTTCACAAGAAATGTCGGCGAATTGTCTGTCGGCAAATTGTCTGTCGGCAAATTGGCTGTCGGCGAATCGTCCTGTCGGCGAACTGAAATTCGACGAAATGGTATTTCGGTCGATAGTCTGTAGGCCAAATGTCTGTCGGCTAAATGTCTATCGGTAAAACGTCCGGCCACGGTCCTGGTCCTACCTAGACCCAAACAAAATTCAGGAGTCACTCACTGTTGTTGTTCTTTCCACTCGCTTTGAAAAAGTGGGTTTTAACTATAAAAGTTTGGTGAAAAGTGGAGGGGATAATTGATATGATTCTTTGTTGAAAAGTGGAAGGGGGACGTGTCCACC
>NW_022744415.1:276876-278645 GCF_011630105.1 Anneissia japonica | reverse complement strand
AATATATATAATGCTTGTGGTACACCATGTAGGTAGTTCTGAAAAAAACTGTTGTTTGTTGAGAATGTCTCGAAGTTTCGATTGAGATGCTTCAATCGTCTTCAGAAGAATAATATCTGCAGAGAAACCAAACAGGGAAATATTTATGTGTTTGGATAGTGATCTATCTTTGTGTCATACATTCCTCCATACATGTCACAGTACCCTTTCCCATTTACTGATTCTCTGGAGACGCTTGCCAACACCCAGTGGGCTTGATTCCAGGTCTGCAAAAGTGTTGTATGAATATTGATGAGATAAAAGCAAGTGGCAACTTGTTTTAAGTGCACACTTGTCCAGAGGGTGCAAAGACATGATTGAAATAAGAAAGAAGATACAAACATGCAGATCTTGTATGATAGGTAGACGAGGACAATATCACAGATTGCACTCAAAATATTCACCCTTGTAAGTACTCTTGTCTGGACAAAGTTCACAAGTTCAGCTGATCTGCGTTTACAAACATTTCAGTTCACTGAAGCAATGCAAGTATTGTCAGTTTTGAGATTAATAAAGCAAAACGATCTATATCACCATTACATAATCCATTACATTAAAAGGTCAAAAACATCGTAAAATTGTGCCAAAAACTGTGGCATATTAGCATTTACAAGTTGTTAATTATGCCAGAATTAAACAATTTATGAGTTAACTGCTTTAAAGTAAATTTTAGGTAGGTGCCAGCCGGAAAAAGGCAGACCAAGTTAGGCAGAACTATGATCTGCCCTTTAAGTTTTGAAAAAAATGTTCACCACCATATGAAAAATACACGTAGTTCGATTTGAACTATGTTCTACTGTCTAACGTTGAGGTAGACAGTAGAACACAATATAATTTATTCAGGAAACGAATATTTCGTCTTTTCCTCAAGACTTCATCAGCGTAACTGATTACAAAAGTTGGCAAATACCAGATCCAATGTAAAACAATAAACAATCGGCAATAAAGGAGGGTGATTAAATGGGATAAACAATATTGAAGACATGGAGATAATGATATATAATGGGAGCGAGATAATGAGTAAAACAAAGTACTTTGATATCGAGAAGTGGAAGCGATAGCCCATGATACAGATAAATAAAAATACAAGATAATATATAAGCCTAATGCACATACATATATATGTACAGTACGGTAGATGATATAATGTAATATAGTATAATAATAATAATAATAATAATAATAATAATAATAATAATAATAAACCATTAACAAAATAAACAAAAACAATGTAAACTGGCTAAGCCTAGATACAAAAGAGATGCAGAAGTCAAAATTAAATATAGCATAATACAAGTGACATGGATTATAACCAGGTGTACATAAAGAAATGAAACGGGTATACACATACACATTCACACACACACTTGGATTTTTTTCATACCACCGTATTCCCGTTTCATTATTTTATGTACACCTTGTTATAATCCATATCACTTGTATTATGCTATATTTAATTTTGACTTCTGCATCTCTTTTGTATCTAGGCTTACCCAGTTTACTTTGTTTTTGTCTCCAATATTGTTTATCTCATTTAATCACCCTCCTTTATTTATTGCCAACTGTTTATTGTTTTACATTGGATCTAGTATTTGCCAACTTTTGTAATCAGTTACGCTGATGAAGTCTTGAGGACAAGACGAAATATTCGTTTCCTGAATTATACAGTATTGTGTTCTACTGTCTAACTCAAAGTTTCCGCGTCATTATTTTCTGTCTTATTTTCTGTT
>NW_022744415.1:272809-276167 GCF_011630105.1 Anneissia japonica | reverse complement strand
TAGGTGTGTGTGTGATTTTTATCATAGGCCTATATATATTTTCAGTATTGTGTTTTAATATTGTACTGTTTTTATTTTAACTATTTTATTTGTAAGTTTTGGTATTTGTCTTTTTAAACTCTACAATGTTCATTTTGTACCTGATAAAGATAAATGTCTCATTTAAAATACGCAAAAAAAAGTATAGTATTTTTAATATGAAGTGAAATATAATGAAGACATGTGTATCGTAATCTGTACATTACTTTATAATAATTATTTAACATATGTTTTGGTCTAACCTTACAATTTTTCAGATCCTGTGGCTATACGGTACTTTATGTGATTTCATACCAATCTGAAACACAATTGTGTTATGGATATTCATCTGTGCTTAGACTAAAGCGGCTACTGTCAAGTTCACTCATTGTGTAAGTGTACATACCACTTTTTATTTTACAATTTAATTAAATGTGTATCTTAACTAGTAAGACTTACCGCACACATACGATGGATTGCTGGAAAATGTACAAGCAGGAGGGGGCTCCGGAGACGTACCAACGTTGAAACATCTAGAGCGTTTGGTGGCGCAATTCTGTGTAACCGGGACCAAAGCAGACCATTAACAGCACAGGCTTTAGTCTGAAGAATTTTGCAGATTTTCAATGAAACGTTAAAAGTAAAAAAAATAATAAATAAATAAAAACCGAACAATTTTAATTCGGAACCTAAATGAATTTTTTCAACATAATACTGATTTGTTTTTCTTTGTCGTTTTTCTTTTGTATTTCTGACAAATTAGGCCTATTATAAATTTTCAGATAGTTTTTTTCATTATGTATTACCGGTACATTATAGTTCAAGTAGTGAGTCACATTGCTTTTTCATTTTGAATGATATACGATTTTACCTAATTATCGCCTGACACGTTTCAAAATTACTAGCACTCAATAATCATTTATTATTATGTGCAGCGTGTCACAACGTTATAGTTCAATTCCTAGTTCCGTGGTTATTTCATATTAGACGTTGATCAATTTCTCGCACTAATAATAGGTTCTATAGAAACAGAATGTACTCGAAGGAATACAACTATACTTTAGTCAAAGTAATAATAGAATAAGAATGATTTGACGAATTTCTTATTTCTGAAGGGAATTTATGCAATTTTTTCTTCAAAACCATTATTTCTGAAAGGTTATTCGGTGCTAGAACACTGACAGATATTATGAAGTATACCTGATCATGTCGGTTTGCATGGTAGTCACAAGCCTGTTGGTTTGCAAAAGAATGTTGTCTCCAATTTTTGATAAAGTGAATATTTAGATTGGATAAATGATGCTTTATTCCGATCAGCATTATTTCTTATTTTCATGTCAGTCTTAGTGCAAGCACTTAATTCATGGCACATGAATATAACAAATAAAAAAAGTAACCCATTTTATCTAGAAGTTGCATTTGGACTTTGGGTTGAATTCAATAAAAATAATACGGTCTTTAACTTTAGTGTATATTTAAAATTTAAAATGAAATGGTGCACATTAATACTAACTTTCTGGCCTCAGGAGTATGTTCGCAGTTGCTCTGTTATGATATTAGTATAACATAAATTATTTAGAACAATATATACTTGCTTAAATAATTTTCTCCCAATACGTGTAACTGGTCTCTACCAATAGGCATAATGTGTCACATAAGGCATGCCTGGTGGATTTAATATGTATGGCGCTGAAGTAGCAAAGCAGAGGCAGATTAAATTAGAAAACTGACCCGACCCAGCCCTCTCACACAATCTTTTGATTATTTTATAAAAATGGGTATAAGAAGAAATTTTTATTCAAATTGAAGTTTTAAAGTGCAGTTTTCGGCCATCTAGAGGTAGACGTTTTTCGTACCTCATTCCAACCATGGTGGGGCAGGGTAGTCTGGACCCTTCATCTGTAAATTCCCTCAGTGGACCACTATTTCTTGTAAGCGCACCGCAATACAATGCTCTTGAGACAACAGAGCCCCCGAGACTATGTGTGTACATTGCAATTCTGGACACACACATGATAATGTACTACATGGTTGCTATAAAATATTGAATGATCAATCAAGAGAGAATTCTCTGAAACTATCAATCATCCTTAGCAATTTGCTTGAAGTTAATTAACTTGGTTGAAGTAGTAATAACGAATGGAAGGAATTAAGAATATTGTCAGAATATCTAATTAAACTTTAACTTCATTGTGGATTAACAGTAATGGTAAAAGTAATTATGTTAACAAAATCATCAAGCGCATCCATCGAGACAGAAAATCGCACACTGATAATATTCGCCGTCGTTTTGTTCATAATTGCAAATTGAAACCGTCTATAGACGATAGGATAGTCGTGGTTAGGTCAGACAACTGTCTCTACGCCAATTTTATTTCTTTTGGTATGAAAAAGTACACTTCAGTTAACAACTGGATACGATTGGTCGAACTGAGGTAGTCGAGGACAAACACAATTTAAGAGCTCTCATCTAAAGATGTGCTTATCCAACTCAACTGTCAGCAATAAAACACAATCAGATAATTAGACAAATTTTCAAAAAATGATAAATAGAAAGATTGCACAAAGACACCTTCTCAAAAAAATTAGTAAAACAGACAAATGAAAGACGTCCAAAAAAAATAAACAGAATGATTTTTGCACCTTTTCATGCTGCCCATATTCGTGTGGAAAGCGCTTATGATGGTCGCAGGGCCCAAGCTGTAGAACGCTCTCCCTTGCTCCTGAGTTTCCTTCTCTATCCATCTTAAAGAAAGGTCAACTCACCTTTTCATGGCTTCTGTCTTTTCTTGTAACTTTAAGGAATCTGTACTTGTTCCCCCTTTTCTTTTCTTTTCTTTTCTTTCTATTGTTAGGTCTACTTAGGCCTACAAAGGCGAATATAAATTATTTTAAATTGCGCCCTCAATTTATTTCGATGTGAGTTTGCGTCAACAGAAAATATCATAGGAGTGGTATTTTGCCATACCTGACGTGTTATCAATTTAACATAAAGTTTTGAATACAGCTAGGTTACCCATATGTTACGGTCAAAGTCAACGTCACGATGTGTGACAAACACGACTCTCATTTCGTTTTGTTTATTTGGCCATTAATGTTATGATTGTTGTAACTTGCAAAAAAAAAATATAGAGAGAGAATTAATTCGAAATCATGAGGGAAACAGCTGTGATGATAGTTATGTTACCGCACGTTGTGTGATTAGCAAGAACTTGAGAATGGAGAGTGCAGAAAGGTTCTAATATTCCAAGTCATTTGAAAATTAACCCTCTCTGAAATTATTGGGAAAAATTGACTAGAGAAGGAATAACAAAAGCAGAGTTTTGATGTACAGCAAAGT
>NW_022744415.1:268470-272602 GCF_011630105.1 Anneissia japonica | reverse complement strand
ATAAGAGACAGGGCCTACAAAGGCGCATATAAATTATTTTAAATTGCGCCCTCAATTTATTTCGATGTGAGTTTGCGTCAACAGAAAATATCATAGGAGTGGTATTTTGCCATACCTGACGTGTTATCAATTTAACATAAAGTTTTGAATACAGCTAGGTTACCCATATGTTACGGTCAAAGTCAACGTCACGATGTGTGACAAACACGACTCTCATTTCGTTTTGTTTATTTGGCCATTAATGTTATGATTGTTGTAACTTGCAAAAAAAAAATATAGAGAGAGAATTAATTCGAAATCATGAGGGAAACAGCTGTGATGATAGTTATGTTACCGCACGTTGTGTGATTAGCAAGAACTTGAGAATGGAGAGTGCAGAAATGTTCTAATATTCCAAGTCATTTGAAAATTAACCCTCTCTGAAATTATTGGGAAAAATTGACTAGAGAAGGAATAACAAAAGCAGAGTTTTGATGTACAAGAGTGCGTGGATGATGCAGAATAGGTCAGGGTTGTTTGATATTTAGAGTTGATGGCAGCAAAATTTCAATTTGTAAAGAGAAGAGGTTGGCAGACCGTACAGAAAAGAATTCTTCAGGGCCATCTTCATAATTTCTACCCGCTTGCACATAGACCTATACACGGATTACAACACATACCGCAACACTTATTGATAATCTTTTTTCTAATAATCTCTGTGGTAAAATATCCCCCGGAATATTTTACTCAGATATATCTGATCACTTCCCAGTTTACTCTATTATTCATTCTAAGTTCCCACCTTCTTCGCCCTTAAAAAACAATATTAATTATGTTTATTTTAAACAAATTAATTATAAGAATATTCTGTCCCTTACTAACAATTTACTAAATATTGATTGGTCCAATGTTTGCAATAAAAATGATCCCAATCAAGCCTACAATGTGTTCTTAAAAAGTTTTCTAAAGTACATGACACTCATATCAAAACAACCCGACGTAGAAGAAATATTCGTACAAGCCATGGATAACAACTGGTATCATTACGTTAATTGATAAAAGAAATAAACGTTATAAGAAATACCTTAAATCAAAAAAAGAATCGGACAAATACAAGTATATAATATATAGAAATAAGTTGAAGCATTTATTAAAAATTTCAAGGAAAAAACATTATAATGATAAATTTAATTTCTATAAAAAACAATATTCAAAAGGCTTGGCAAACAATTAACTCTGTCTTAGGACGCAACACAAAAAACATTTTCCATCTTTTTTTCAGCACGAAGGATAGAAAAAATTACTGATCCTCACCTTATAGCTTATAAATTTAATGATTATTTTATAAACATTGGATCAAATCTCACAAAGGAAATTAACAAACCTATACTAACCAGCACTTTACGTCATATCTTAATCCACCTCTTAAAGACTGATTTTTTTTCTCACACTACCCTCTGACGAGGAAATCATACATATTATTAAAGTACTAAGACATATTGAGCCTTGGTTGTGATTAAATATCTAACAAAGTCGTTAAATCCATTTCTAACTTAATTACGAAGCCCTTATGTTATATTTTCAACCAATGTTTTGCCAAAGGATTTTTTCCTGATAACTTGAAGGTTGCCAAGGTAGTTCCTATTTTTAAAAAAGATGATCCTCATTCATTTACTAATTATAGACCAATCTCCTTGTTACCATGTTTTTCAAAAAATCTGGAGCGCTTAATTTACAATAGATTATACACCTTCTTAACTAAACACGATTATTCTTTATAATCGCCAATATGGTTTTAGAAAATTATACTCAGCAGATCTTGCTCTTATTGATATTTACGACCAAATTACTAAAACAATTAATAATAATGATTTTACAGTCGGTATTTTTCTTAATTTAAGCAAGGCTTTTGATACCATTGACCATGAAATTATATTGAGTAAACTTGAACGATGTGGTGTCATAGGCCTTGCTCTTAATTTATTTAGAAATTATCTTGGCAACCGACAAAAGTTTACTTCATTTAATTCTTACAACTCTTATTTATCTAATATTGCATGTGGTGTTCCACAAGGATCCATACTTGGACCCTTGTTATGTTTATTATATATTAATGATCTCCCAAACTGCTCTTCTCTTTTAAACATTGTTCTTTTCGCAGATGACACTAACATTTTTTATTCACACCAAAACAAAAATGATCTCCTTACAATTATTAACACTAAGTTAACTAAGGTATCTAATTGGCTTAAATTAAATATACTATCTCTTAATATTTTTTTTCAAAACTAATTTAATTGTTTGTAAAAATAAAATAAAAAAACAAAGATTCCTTTCTTATTAAAATTGATAACAACATAATTGAACTGAAACTGAAACAAAATTCCTTGGCATTACATTAGATTTCAAATTATCTTGGCAATCCCATCGTAACAGTATTACAAATATTATATCCAGAGGTGACGGAACTAGGGGGTGCTGTGTTATGAAGAGTAATGTGTGACCGGAAATGGCCTGCAGTCAGTTGGTTGTTACCATGCGCCAGTGATGTTGGAGTATATAGTACAGCAATATGAAACTATTATGTAGGCCTAATGTATGAATAAAGTTCAGAGTTTGTCGGGTAGTGAAATGATTATTTCACATTTTAAGTGCTCCCTGCCAATCCACATTCCATATACCTGTCTCTTATACACATCTAGATGTGTATAAGAGACAGATGCTTTGTGAAAATGAGTACGCCGCGGTACTCATTTTCACAAAGAAATACACACAACTGGTTAGCTAACAATTATGTCAATGTTCCATGAACACCTGGGAAGGAAGGTGCAATCACGTTGTTACCTAGCAAACGTCTGTACTGTATGGGGGAGGGGCTGCTGATGTACTGTGTAGCGGGGGACCATGAGGCATAAGACTAGGCCTAGGCCTAACTAAGACAGTGGAATATGTGATAGAAAGTACACTTTCGGAAGAAATAAATTAAAATAAGAAAAAAAAAATAACCAAGAATAATTCATTTGCAGAGGTACGGTACCTTATTTAAGTATTATACAATGCTAACAATGCGGCTCTTGTAGCCCTAGCTTGGGCAAGGCATCCATGTGCAAAGCAATGGTGTTTGTTTATCCATAAAAGCACGCCGGGAAAGTTTGCCTTACCTATCTAGCTTATGACGTATGCATGCTAACCAATGTGAGTGTGACGTCACCAAAAAAGGAATATTTTCTATTATAACAAAAATATTAATAACTACAAAGTTTCTGGGCGTAAATTCTCTTAATATGAATGAAGGGTTGCTCAATCTCCTTGCCATTCGAATTACAGCTCCCACTGACGTCTCAGTCGAGAAATACGGGTAGCTGAAGTATTTCTCGCAAATCTGACTACAAAACCATATCCAAATTTCACGTTCCACTTTTGACCCTGAGTTGTGCTTCGCACTCGCCGCCGAGGGCGGCGTTCCGGGAACGCTGCGTCAAGAAACATTGACGTTATGAATAAATTAAAACATTACTTTCCGCAGAACATTCTTTTATTCTTGTATAATACTTTAATCTTACCTTATATCAGTTATTGTAACACATCATGGGCTGCTACAGTTGATAAATTTCTTCATCTATGTCCCTGGACAAGTCCTAAACAACCCCTATTGATAATATTTTTAAATCACAAAAGCGAGCTCTCAGGATTTGTGCAGGGAACACTCGTATTTCCCATTTTCCCATACCAAACCTTTATTTTACAAATTTAATGTTCTAAATGTATTTGATTTACATAAATTACAAAACTATGTTTTTATGTATCGCTTTAGAAATTAAACATTACCCCCACATATTTATAATCTATTTCCAAAACAACAGTCTGACATACATGATCATAATACTAGATTTGCTAAAAGTAACGTTATATTTGAAAAATATACATCCTCTTCTAGAACAAAAATCCATATTTTACACTAGTCCTAAATTATGGAATTCCTTAAAAACATTCTTTAAGTCCTTACCTATTCTCAACTCTTTTAAAAATACAATCTTAAAAAGTCTCTGGTCTCGGAGTATGGCTGCTAAGTCTCCTGGTCTGTCTGTCAGTCATTCTTATCTATACTTAACGGACTGCCACCATATGTTTGTGCTTGTGTTTGTATATATAT
>NW_022744415.1:250596-268301 GCF_011630105.1 Anneissia japonica | reverse complement strand
ATATATATATATATATATATATATATATATGTGTGTGTGTGTGTGTGTTTGTATGTGTGTGTATATATATGTGTATATGTATATATATGTATGGTGTATATATACATATATATAGGTGTATATATATATATGTATATATATATATATGTATATACATATATATATTTATTTATTTTGTTTTTATATTTTTGGATTTCTATATATTTTTAACTGGTTGCCACGGCTTAATGTTTTATTCTAAACTTATTTTGGCCTCCTTCCACACACTTATTCTGTAATGTACTATTATTCTTAGTTGGTTTTACTATTAAGCTTTTTTTTAAGTATTTTCATATGTTCATGTGTGTGGAGAAATAAATTAAACAAACAAACAAACAAAGGCTCCGGCTCAGAAGCTCTGTGTTATATTTGTTTTGTTTTTGTTTTTGTTTTTTTGTTTTTGTTTTTTTTTCAGGAGTGGCATACCAGTTTGTGCATTATTTACAGTTATTATTTTTAAAGTTTTTTTTTTTATCATTTAAAACTTAAACTACCCTGTAGCCTGACCTTGGAAATAAACAGTTGATATCTCTGCGTGCAGAAGAGTCTAACTGCCATACACTAGAAATTTAAGGTGTGAAGACTCTCAAGCACTCGAGTGGTAGCAGCATCTAATCTAATAAATGTATGGAAATAAATTAAAAAAGAAGAAGTGCAGTCTTAGTATAGAATGATTTGTTTTAAAGTAATCTTGTGAATATGGTAGGCTTGGCTATTTTCTCTTCTTTTTCTTTTGTTTTTTCATTGGAGGTAAGAGGTATGTCTATGGCGACTATAGGCCTTTATGAATCCTGTAGAACATTGTAAGGTGAGCAATTCTGTTTTCAAGATTTTTAATATTGCTACACTTGGTAGGTTATGTTAATATCTATATTATCATTAATAATGAATTTATAAGTATTATTGTTATTTATACTAGGCCTTAAGGTGGCTCTCTTCCTACTACAAGGCGGCTGTACTTTTCCGAGATCTTTCCCACTTGTAGCATTTAGTCTTTAATAAGTCTTTTTCTGAGTAAGACTGAATTACCATCACGTAATTCACCTTTCATCTACTTCATGTAAGGGTTTATACACATTAATTGGCAATTTTAGGTTTTTTGCATTAAAATGTTAATTGGATAGTGGCCAATTATAATAACATTAAACTTCCGGCAGCCTCGCGGTAATACATTGTGGTGGATTTACGTACGCTCTTACCGGCGTATCGCCGTGAAGGAAATCTGAAGTCTTTAAAACGGCATTCAAATCGGCAAATCGTGCGATACATTACAGTATAGTTGGATAAGGTCAATAATCGTGATCATGAGAATCAATGTCATTGACCTGATGCAGACAGTGTAGATGGTATAAACGACCACAATGTGTTTGATTAGCACACATTATGTTTGATGTTTGGTAATTATCAACATCTCTGCCCATTAGTGTGTTACGGTTTTGCCGAAATTTTTTACACATCACGTAAATTCATTCAATGCGCGATTAGTTTAAAAGTTGTTTGGAGATTATTAAACTAAAAAAAAAATTAACGGATTGAAAAGTCAAAAAAAAGTTTAAAGTTGTAAATGTATATTTCAAATTCTTTACAAAGCTTGGAAGTTGGTTAGAAACGGGAAATTCATGCTGAATAGTAAAATCTGAAATGTTCTCAAGGGTCTTGAGCATTTCTTTAAAATGGATATGAGCGCTATACAAATTTTATTAAGTTATCTATTAAAATACATCGTCAAGAACACGATAGGCCTATTAGTATATATTATTACAACGTTAATAATTAATGATATAGGTTTATATTGTGAATATAAATGCATAAAATGCAACATATCCAAACAAACCAAACTTTTTTCTTATCAAGCAATGTCTAGCTTCGTGTCATTCCTAAATTTTATCTTAATTTGTACACAATTTGTCTTCGTTTGCCCTGTTTTAGTTAATGAATACAACATTCGATATAGCCTAACCTTATTTCATTTTTTCTAAGCCTTGCTCACGCCGAGACTGAGTTTCTATAAACATAACCTGCATTTTATTAAAATTAATGCTGCTTTTTAGATATTGGAACTTTATAATGTATAAGTTCAGAATGAACATCTATAGCTTAATATATTTAAATATAGTCTTTTTATTGCATTTTATAATTTTTTTTTCAAGGAATAGCAATCAATATCACTTATTGTTGAGGAAGGCTTTCAATATAATCCACTCGTCATACAAAAACAACATAAAAATGGGACTTTTATAAGATTTTTGACTTTAAAAAACGTAATTGAAGGCAATAGAACATCAGTCCAGAACACCTGCATGTAAATCACCTGATATTAATTTCACAACAACAGAAACAATATAGAACGTTTCAATCAAACATATTTATTCGATTTCAATATAGCCATTCATAAGCTTAGGTAATATCGTAATACGTATAAATATATTTGAGTGTAATTTGCTATGAACAAATACAAATATTCATTTTAAAAGAAATTTTTGCAAGTAAAAAAGGGCACTGACAGCATCTTTATAAGATGTTGAAGTTCGTTAAAAAGAATTTATTAAAATTGTATTATTATTATTATTATTATTATCATCATCATCATCATCATCATCATTATTATTATCACCACCACCATCATCAACGTCAGCATCATTATCATTATTACCAACTTTATCATCAGCATCATTATCGTCATCACCATCATCCTCCTCCTCATCGCACCATCATATATCCAACACTAATATCGATCATTATCCTCATTATTACATTTTTTTTGTACAGTTTTAACCATAGAGGGTGACCCTTCCAGTCCAGCGTATCTTGATATTCAGGGTCTTCTTAAATAAATGAAATAACATGATGAACAATGAAAAACAAATAAAGTTTCTGGAAATACGTACGAGAGAAAACCAAATCATATCAACCTGTTGGATCTATTAAGGATGAAATGGGAAACACCATTGATGATAGCAAAGACGAATGTTGAAAATGTGCTCAAGTATGACAATATACAAAAAATTGGATAAATCAAATGTGAGTAACTAATAGGCCAATAAGTTTAACATCAATCATTTGAATTATTAGTGAGAGATCACAGTGTATTTCCTTAATGAAAGAAATCTGATTTCAAATGCTCAACATGGTTTAAAAAAGGGAGATCATGTGTTTCATACTTGATTGAGGTAATGGATGAATGGACAAAAATTGTTGGACGCTGGCGAAAATTTGATACTGTGTATCTAGATTTTAGCAGGGCGTTGCCGCTGAATTTTCAGAATGGTCTTTGGTTAAAAGTGGAGTCCCTCAAGATATATAAATGACCTTCCCGATGCAATCAAATCAAAAGTGTGGATGCTTGCAGGTGACACCAAGTTATGATTGAAAGTTCAAGGCGATCTCAAAAGCATTGTATGAATGGAGTGAACGATGGCAGTTAAAATTCAACATTGATAAATGCAAGTTTATACATTATTGCAAGTTGAAATCCACAACATCAGTACACCATGTTATCATCGAATGGTGAAAACACTCTACCAACTACCGAAAAGGAAAAAGACCTGGGTGTGATTTATGACAAGTCATTAAAATTTTCATTACATATAAATGAAGCAGTAAATAAGGCAAACAGTCTCATTGGGCTAGTCAGACGTTCTTTTGCATATATGGATAAAGATATATTCATCCTTCTGTACAAAAGTATCATTCGGCTACATTTTGAATATGCCAGCTGTGTATGGTATCCTATTCCAAAAGGGGACTCTGATAAAATCGAAAGAGTGTGGCGTAGAGCAACAAAAATTGTTATAAAAAAAAAAAGTTATAATCAGAGATTAAAGGAACTGCGACTACCTACATTGGATTTCAGAAGAAAGAGAGCAGATATTCTCCAAGTGTACAAATTAGTAAATGGCATTGATGATATTCAAGTTTAGAGCCTTTTCAACATTATGGATTCCGATAGAACAAGGGACATAAAGTTTAAATTAAGAAAATCTCGAGCTCGTCTTAATTAAACTCATTTAAAGATCTTCTCAACAAAGATGGGGCAATGCAAAACAAATTTAGCTACCAATTTTAACAGAAAACAAGTAGGCCTACAAATGGTGGGCGTTTAAAAGGCTAACGCCTTATTTCAGAGCCCGAATATTCAAGTAAGATTCAAGTAAGATTATCATCAAAGTATCATTACTAGGCTTAGGAAATGGAGATGTGTTTAGCTATCACAGGATTTTAACTCAGGACCATAGGATCGGAAGGCAAGCATCTTAACCATCATGCCTAATTATTGCTATTTTAATTTATCTTTTAAATTTAAATGTTAATGAGATTTGGCATGTAAGCGAGAATTATTATCTAGATTAGGCCTATGTATTTTTCAAATAACAAAATTCCTTCATAAAAAAAGTCGATGATAGCTGATGCGTGAGGATATTTTCCGTTACATAACCGAGAAAACTGGTGTTCAGTAAAAGTCTATAGCCATGCACTATCTGCTTTTTCTATATGTTTAGTATCCACTATAAAAATATCAGAATTGACATTTATATTTTTAACACTACGATAGTATTGACAGATGCCGTAATTAAAAATGCATGAATTCAATTATAAGAAAATGCATACGGTAACCTTTAGATTTATATAGCGTATGTATGAAGATAGACAAATTATGTATGTATACTTTAAAATATGAATGCAGTTCGTAGCTGGCTAAAATTTTGTGGTATTCACGTGTATTCGCTTACCAATGGATCGCTGACGTAAACGGTTTTTTTGTGTCTACTAACCGGGGAGGGGGAGTAGACACTTTGCTATCGTCTGGCAATTGAACTTGTAATGAGCTAACGATAAAAATGAAGAGTAAGTTTACGAAATATGATGCCATGCTAAGTCAAGTGAATTTCTAACACAGACCTGTCCTAGAAAGTTTACTAAAAAGTCACAACAATCTGGTGTATTACTTGTACAGTTATTCAAGTGAATGGACTTTCCTCTAAGCTCCGCCCCTTGGATATTGTTGCTAAGGTCCCACAAGACGGCAGTGTTAAAACATACGCGAACACGTGCGTTTGTGGGACAACACGTGTGTTTGTAAGACGCGCGCGTATTCCTAGCGCTGTTCTGATTATTGCATAGATTTAATAGCTCTATGGATTATTGACACTCCGGCAGAAAGGTATATTGCCACACATGTCAAGCTGTAGACACACGCTCCCACTGGGAGCATATTTTTATTTAAAATGATGCCTTCAAAATACCAATATAATCGGAATAGAATAACGAATGTATTTTTATGCAAGAGATTTTTAGTAGGCTTAGATATAAAAATATACCTTATAACTGTATAATATGATATCAGCCGATAAATGATTTAGCAGCAGGTGTTTTATAGAAGGATAGAGGATGCAATATTATGATATGAATATGCAATATTTTTTTCTGAAATGCCACCTACAGTAGATCTTCGCTGAATAGTTCTGACGTAAGCCTCAGTCAGTTTTGGCTTTTGTATTTTCAAGGATTCTGTCAAAACACACATCATCAATGTAAATATTGTCGTTAATTACACGAAATCCTATTAATTAATCCTTTGAGTTTTAGAAAGCAGGTATAGTATAAGGCCAAAAAAATACTAGTTTCTCCTCCCCTCGCGCATCCATTTTCATTTTTTTTAAATTTGGCCAACTCACATCAGTAAAATTCCTCTCTCAGTCGTTTGTGGTTAGGGATACATATGGTATGAATCATGTCTAGGACTTCTTTTATTTGCTTTCAATGTGTCTACTTGGTAAAAGTAGTAGCTGTTCCCATCGGCCATCTTGGATTTGCCATATCGGAGTAAAAAAAAGTGACGAGAAACTACTTTTTTTTTTTACTCGGCCAGATTACCACGCAAAATCACACTTTGCACTACCGCGGAATATGGCCTAATCAGAATTCGTCCACTCTACCAACCGTTGAAGGACTAGGGTTTGAAGCTAGTTAAATACATGACAAACGGTAATTTTTTTTTTAATTGACTGTTTTTTCAGTATTTTTCCTTTTAATCTATCTATCTATAGAAATATATATATATATATATATATATATATTTATTTATTTATTTTATTATTATTTTATTTATTAATACATAAACACACGTTTATCATGCTATATATATACACGTCTGTTTTAAAGTATGTAAAACTGTAGAAAGGAAATAAATACTAAGGAACGAATAATGTTGACGTTAGAAACAGTTATTCCAACGAATAAATTCTAGTGTTTTTAAAGTCAAAATTATATATTCGTATTTATTACCGTATTATATAGGCCTATTATACACATATATACTTTTTATATATAATAATACTAGGGTCTAAAGCCTATTGTTGCGACGCAGACATTCTATATTTCATCTATATAATATAGGAATATAGAATAAAATTATTATCTATAATAGGCCTATCATAAAATATAACTACACATTGCAAAATAGGTTATTTCTTTCTCGTTGAAGTGGTCATTACTGTACATTTACATAGATGTAAAGGCTGTTTCAGTGAAGAATACCGTATTTTGATTATAGTAATTATGTAAAGTACTGTATGTTAAAAAATGTAGCCTTTTCAAATTGAAAATTAGATACCTTGATCGCTTATTAGTATAGTAAAGCCTTTATGGTTAGGCTTGATACAATTAACCTAACTGAAGGCCTATTTATGGACTAATTTTCTCAATATCACATTACCAGTAACAGACGTTTGTTGTAACGATTTGGATTAAATTTTGAATTTGAAACGATTTTATAAATGTCATTGCTGCCGACTTATTTTTAGTGTAGTAGATCTATTAGATGTTATCTGTAAGCCTAGGTCCATTTACATCTATTAATGACTGTGTTAATGTGTGTGTGTTTACAGTTAAGTTGAGTTCCTCTCGAAATATTTTTATTTTTATCGCTCGTTTGACAGTTCATGACTTTATAGTGCATAACTGTAACATGAAATGTAGAATTATGAACCTATGTTTTTGTCTTAAAAATAACAGCGAATATAGGTTCATCCTTTTAAAGGATGAATTTAATTTCACAGAATATTGCACTGTAAGTGTCTGTCTTAAAATAAGCTCCCTTCTTCAATGTGGAAATTATTTTTTTCGACAAGCGCGTATACTCTTGGCCCTGTTCTGTCCTTGTTGGCCAGTTGATGTTAAGTTTGATCTACATTCCATTGCCTGTAAGTCACGAAGTAATTTTGTTTAACAATTTTTAATTTAGTTGTGTATATTGTTTATATTTGAATTGCTTCTTGTTTTAAAGTAAAGGAGACATTAATATAAAACTAAAATTACCCCAATTTTTGTACAAGTTGAGTACCGTAACTAAGACTTAGAACTCCAGGAGTCAGCGGCAGCATTAGTGAAACCAAAGATAATAAATAGCAGAAGATAGAGCAGCTTCCCAATATAGTGGAACATCCGTTTGATGAAAATAGCCGTAGGCTATGTTCTCACATGACAGCTAACGGTTAGCAGGATTCGGTAACCGTTTTAGCTGCCGTGCGTCCATACAATAAAATCCCGATCCGGATACCAAGAATATGATGATCGAATCACTGGCCAATAAGAAACTGGAAATTGTAAACGCGTACGTGTGATTGGTTGATGATAGAAACTCGTTCACTTGCTAACCGATATCGCTTGCTAACCGTTAGCGGTATCTGGATACCGCTAACGGTTAGCGCTCACACAGGTGCTAACGGTTCGCTCCCGATTCGGATAAGATCTTTTCTCTAAATTAACTTACTCGTTGGTGGCGCTGTCCAGAATGAGAAAAAAAATAATAAGGAACTAGCGGCAAGTCTTCAGAATAGGAAGCTAACCGGTCCGGTAATTCAAGCCTCTGTATAATCTTAAACTATTGTAATGTTTGATATAGGCTTGCTATACAATTGAGTTCGTTTTGACTGCTTAGGCGTCAAATCAAGCATATATTTACTTTTGTTAAGATAGCCTCATTCTTGTTGTCTCTAGAAGAGATAAATGTTTAATAAAAATAAGAATAATTATGTTATTCTTGAGATTTCGAACGTTATGCGTAGAGTGCTATGACAGATACAAGATGATATCATTTTACGACATGTATTTACGGAATGTAAGATGTACATTAATTACATAGGTATATTATTTCATATTGCCGCTTAGTTCATATTACCGGCGATGACAATTTCTTAAAGAGTTCTCGGTAACAATAACAAAGCAGTAAATCATTAGATTATCATCGCTAATCTTCTTTATATATAAAAAGATTAACCAGTGTTGAAAAAATAACGATTGCAAGATTTCGCGTTGCTCTAGTATAGTAGGAATAATAAACACAATGAAATAAACCATTTCATAATAGGGATATATTTTTAAGACATAGAAGTACTCTTCCGCACCCTGTTAATCTTATCCCTATTATGAAAAAGGTTGTATATCATTGTTGTTGTGTTTATTCCTAGTGGTGTTTTTGTTTATATGTACAAGATTGCTAAAAAATATTGATTTACTTATATTATTATTATTATTATTATTATTATTATTATTATTACTACTATTATTAGGTAATTGTCATATATTATTAATTATTCTATATACCAATTAAGTTTAGTATATATTTCAGAGGCTATGGTTTAGCTTACCGCTGAATGAAGAGATAAAATTAGATTGAGTAATGACGTAAGCCTAATATATATATAAGATTGCTAAAACATATCGATTTACTTACATTATTATTATTATTACTATTATTAGGTAATTATCATAAATTATTAATTATTCTTTATACAAATTGGGTTTAGTATTAAGATACCTTTTAAGATACTATAGTTTATCTTACCGCTGAATGAAGCTGTTGAGAAGACTGCAAAAGCTACAGTAAGCTAAAGCATAGACTCTGAAAAAGTATCTGATACTAATATGCAAGCAACAGAGGTTAATTAAATACCAATAATTAAATATTCAGAAATTATTACAATCAAATTCTCAAGAAATAAATTAACAGCAATTAAAAATAATATCAAAAATACAAGTACATAGCCTAGCCATATTTTCAATAAAATCAACAGAATAAATAAATAAATAAATAAAAGACTGCTGTACAGAATTTGTGTAAAGATTCTGAGTCAGTTTACATTTTGTGTAGGTATCGAGGGGAATAGTGACGAGCTTGTTTTACTTTCGAAATAGGTGGCGCCTGTTGAAAACACCGACTAAAGAAAGCCACATTCAAAATAGTTATGCTGGTCACATCACTGAACAAAATTGTTTATAATGAAGTCAACACGAAACATGATTTATCAATTATTATTAGAAATATTATTTTTTGAACTATTATTATTGTCTATTCTATACCCGTACGTACTAAGCTGTGGAACAGCTTCACGATTGCATACGACCAGCCTGCCGAACCCCACAACCGAGTCCACTTTGACGAAACCCGGCCAGTTAGCCAAAAATGCCATTTTACTGACGTATTTATAAAAACCAGGGAACAGTGAAATTACAGTGTAACTTCACTGTTCCCTGATAAAAACCTATACAGTATTACACGTACTTCTCGTTTTTCTTCCTCTTTTCTCCCCTAGGCTCTACTCACTTTTATTGTCACATTCCCTTTCAAGTAACCCCGCCATACTTAAGCCTGAACTTATCATTTCCACATTCAACCACTGAACACTCTTTTTTTTTTCATTTTCCCCCCGGAGTCCGCCCTCCTGAGATCCTTGTAAATAATTACCAATGTTTTGTAAATAGGCTTAGTGTTTATTTGCTTTTGTGTTATGTAATTTTTTTCGGATATTGGCCCTTGATGGCATTTGTAGCTTTGAATAAAATTGAATTGAATTGTAATTGAATATTACCGAAATCCACTTTGCCGAGTTTCGACCCTTTTACTAAAACAGTTTGTCGGATATCCTATTCACCGTCGGGGGTAAGAGTACAAACGGGTGTTAGTCAGTAGCGTATCTAGGATATTTTACATGGTTGGGGAGTAGGATGATGGAGGATTGAGGGTGGGGGAGGTTAAGGAAAAAGTAAAGAAAAGCTATCTGGCAAAAGAAGATGAAATGATGCGATTCTTAACAACTTTAGTGCAAAATGAGAACGCGCTCCTATTAAAGAATGCGAAAAAAAAGGTTAGGCAATGTGGGTTATGAAATGTTGGTGGTAGCTAGAATACTGGAGGACAATCTCAGGCTCGGTGTATTGAGTAGTGGATACAGGCCTAATGCCTGGGTTTACATCTTAAAATAATCGTCTTCAAGGTAACACATTAAGGAATGAGATGCGAGTAAGATTTTATGCTGTTGTAAATTTTGCTGTTGATTTTAAATTCACTTTTGAAAAATGGGTTTAACCAAAATGGGATTCGGCAAGCTAGTTTCACAATTTCAAAGTTGTGCAATTTGGTATTCTTCAAATTAGGTTTCGGCAAAGTGAACTCGGCAATCTGGAATTCGCAAACAGCGTTTTAGAAATCAGGCATAAATCCTAACTAATTTTATTCGTCAGCCATCTTCGGTGGGGATTTTCAAAATTCGGTTGAAAACCCATCTTTTTATTAATTTTCTGTAATGATAATAATAATAATAATAATAATAATAATAATAATAATAATAATAATAATAATAATAATAATAAAAATTTTTTTTTTTTTTTTAATTCAATTGCAACTTTGTTAATCCTGGATATCAATGGAAAATTAGTATATATATATATTTTTATTTTTTTTTTTATTTTTTTTTTACTGTTTTGTAGGCTGCTATTTTCATTTGACGGACATTAATTTATACAGTGCGCCCTCTTTAGAGAAATTGTATCGTCCAGAAATCTGGGTGGTAGTACCTAGTTGCTAAATACAATCGCGTCAGCCGAGGAAGGTGTGGCTTGTAATGGTGACGTCATGCATAATTTTACCCGAAAATGTCACCCCGCCCCCTCCCCCCCACACACACACCATGTTAGCAAGCAGACTAATGCTTGTTTGGTTCTGCTGCTACGGCCGGGTGACAGACGATCGTGCCCACGAGCCGATCGGGATCCATTTATTTCCAGATGATCAGGCCCAACTAGTGTGGACGGTCGTTAAGTCTAGGCCTGGGCAAGGTCGGACCAGGAGGCCTCTTCAGTAGAACTGAAGAATGCTGTCTGAATTTTTTTTTTCTCCATGACAAAATTGTGTTTAAATGCAGTGAAGCAAAAAAATAATAATTCTAAACTTAAGAAATCGTGTTGTTAAAGTTGTAATTTTGATTTATTTGCCCATTGTTTCTTAAGATAAATTGTTCATCCGATCAAAATTGGAAAATTTATAGAATAATATTTTAGTAGTAAGTAGTATTGGGCCTAATTATTAGACCATTGATTGTTTTCATTTCTGTCTATTCTGATTACGACGGCCTAATCCATACCACTAAAATAAGACCAGCTAAGCCCTCACCCCCTAAGTATTATTTCACTCTGTGCAGGCCCCATAAATTGATAATATTCCAGGTATCCTTTTTTTTAGGGGGGGGGGGGGCAGAAATCACACATACAACTTATTATTTTTTCTTACTTTGGTTGTACGGTACTGTATTTTGCTATGCCGTGTGATTACCAGGGCCCACTCTTTGTCGAGGAAATTAAGAATAAGGCGTAGTACAGTTGAAATTATGCATGAGTACGTACGTCACCATAAGGAGCCACTCCCCCTCGGCTGAAGTGGTTACAGGACCGTGTTTTACAAGGGGTGCATGCTTTTAATAGGCCTACTTCGGAAAAAAAATCTGTACAAATAAGCAAACAGTGAAGGGACGCGTGCAAATCATATATGGATGCACCTTCACATAGATAGGAAATGTACCGTCCCGATAAGAGAACGCGGGTCGCAGTTTTGAGATTGCCCAAATACTTTTGAACTGCAAGGAAACACGGGATGGTGTAACTAATGCAACAATGTTACATAATAATACTTAATAATAACTTTACAGTTTGGTGTACAATACTTTTGTAGAAATTCAAATGCGAACTCTCCTAAGAAATAACGTTGCTGCAATGTTGTGCTAACATAGTTTTCTGACATAAGCAATCATTGGTAATCAGTAGTCGATCTGATCACCAATAACGAACGTTTCCATGAAATGGCTATCGAGATTCGCCGACAGGACAGCGGCTTAACATTAACACCACAGACGACTTACATTCGTCATTTCCATTTTTCCATTAGCACTCGGCATATTGACAGCAGCTGCGACAGCAATAATAGTTCACTCAGTTAGTTAAACAATGGATTAATATTAAATGACTCTTTTCAGTGAATTCTTTTCAATGGCTTTCCGAGGGTTTCAAGCTTTCGATGTGAAGCAACTCAATCGAAACGTCGAGAGATTCTCAGCAAAACAAGTTCTTTTCAGAAATATATCTACGTGATGTACCGCAAGTTCATTACCTCGCCATGCAAACCTTCGAACAATATATAATTTTATTATCACCTGTGTTTCATCTTCCTTAGTTTTTAAGTAGTTTTCATTATTCAACTATGCAGAAACATGATGTATAGGCCTACCAGAGACACTATGTCACTCTCTCTCTCCTTCTCTCTTGTAATAATAATGTCGATGGATGATTTATATTTTTTATGTTTTAGAAGAAAAGGTAAAGTAATAATTTGATTTTCAAGGAAATTATGTCGAAAATATACGCGATATTTTATATTTAAAATAGGCTAGGCCTATATATTATTGACGGAGGTGATTTAATGTATTGTCTTGACAGATTTTGGTATAGAGTCAGATGATATCAAATCATAGCATAGTATGACATGTTTTTTTTTTAAATATCAGACTGGATACAATCATAATCAGTGCTGCGGAAATTACCTTTGCTTGAGATTTCCCTATTATAGCTTTTTATACTGCGTGGGACAGCAGATTTTTGTAAACAATTTTACAAAGTCTTACGGAATTAATTGTGAGTAGCGAGCCTAATTCAAAAAACGTTTCAACTACTTTGCCAAATCATAGACCTATACAACACAAACAGCCCTTCAAAAATAACAGTTACAAGCAGGCCTGTAAACCGAAAGGTCCACTGATTAATCTCAGATAAGATAGGAATCATTCCTGATGATGTCATAATTAATGTCGGAATATTGCATCCCGACACGATGGCGTGCATTTCGATACGGAGTATGTATTATACTATCTTAAGTAGGCCTGTGTTCCTTAACCGTGGAGGAACGTAATTTTAAAGAAACAGAGTGAACGTAGCGTAAATTCACATAACGACAAGAAAAACAACATAAACTTATCCTTGTGAGTTTTAACTTTTTAACTGTATATCAGCGAAGACAATTGACTGGTATATTTGTATATTTGTAGATTGGCCTGTAACTAATGTAAAATATGATAAAGTCTCTGGGAACAAAAGTTCACCATATATCCCAACAGAGACAAGTTATTTTTTCATACAATATAATAAGGAACTTCCATTGATGAACTATGTTTGATACGATGTACAACATCACGTTCCTATATATTGGAGCAATGTATTATTATCTATTTGATATATATATATATTGTAATATTTGTGGCAAACAATATTGTAATATTTGTGGCAAACAATATGTCGGAGAAACAAAAAACACTCTCCGTATGAGAATGACACAACACAGATCAGCTATCAGAACATCTAAGCTTGATCAACCAGTAGCCGAACATTTCAATTTAGCCTGTCTCTTATACACATCTAGATGTGTATAAGAGACAGCTAGCCTAGGAACGTAATAAAACGGTAATTTTCTTAAAATTGCAGAAGATATTTTTGTCGAACTTTTTATATTTGATTCAAGACATATTACTTAACTATTGTAGGCCTAAATTTTTTATAATGAAAAAATCGGAACGGAATTCGTTTTCTAGACGTCTTTTGAGCTTCACCCCATGGCCTAAACGTAGATTCGGGCCAAATTGCGTTTTCCATGACAATGAGTCAACGTTCTATGTCCTACCGTCGTCGTGCATTCGGAAGCTCTCTAATAATATTACAATGTGCCACCTAAGAAACTTGTAATGTACCGTAATGGATGGTTTTTGTACAATACTAATTGTTATTACACGTATTCTTTAGGGTTAGATAAACAACTTGCAAAATGTCTGGCAGAAAAGATAATCGCCATACATATGCCTAAAGGTCATAAGAAACGCGTTACAGTACAACGACTGGCCTACTTATATTGGCTTAGTCGTACCATGGTCGTACAGATTATCAACACTGCGAACTAACACTTCGGTTATTTCCCAAGTATTTCTCAATAAACACAGACTCTCCGAATACGTTGAGGGATTTAAATGATGAAAGCGACTTTCTCCAGTCTTCGCAATGTATTCCGACCTGCATTCATCTTAAGCCTGTTAAATAGTAAACAACATGAGGTCTCGGCCGGGTGCTTGCCACGTACACGTAAGGCCTATGCTCTGTTATGTAGGCCCTACTATACAGAATAAAAGTGGGTTTTAAATAACAACGTAAATATTTATAGTCAAAATCCCCATCTTGCTCAATATCTGCTTGCTCAATATCTACCGGTATGCTAAGTTCGTATGCTTGCTTTAGTCCACCAGAAATACGGATTTGAAGCACCAAAGTTGGACATAATTGCAACAAAACGTTTTTTTATGAATATATATAGTTAAATTTTAAATCTAAAACATACAAAAAGTTTACCAAAATATACCCACGGGAAAGGTGATTTTTATCAATTTTTTTTGCCTACGATGTGTGTGCTGTGCCTTGTTTACGAAGCGCATTAATTTGATTTCCCGCGGACGCTTTTGATTGGTTAACATACCTTCAACAGTCTGCGCGTACTCCTTTACGCAACACGTATGTACGTACGCAAGTTCGTACGTACGTCATGTCCCAGAATGTAAACACGGAAGTAAAACTGAAATTGTTAGATAGTAAACTCTGTAATATTTAATTTCACAGGGTAGATGGTTCTACGACAATAATTCAATTTTAATTTTAAATACTGATAGGTACGATTAATTGACAAATTGTGAGGCCTGCCCAGTGTTGCTATAACATTTTATAGCCAATACAATAAAACAAATTTATTGGCAAATAGTGTAAAACAATTGCTGGTTTTTTAAGAAATATAATAATGACTGATAATTGATTTATTTGAAAGGCCTACTATTCTACTCTCTTCATATAAAGAAAATGTTGGAAATCACGTAAATTCAGGATTCGATGCCGAATTACTGTATAATGCTAATGCCTTGTCTTCTGGTGAATAGCATGGACAGGGGTGACAGGCGACACGTACCCCAACTATTTTAAGGGGGTGGTCCCCATCATGTTCCTAAGGAAGTCAAGAATATACCTGGAAATGATTCCGGTCGGTGTTTTCTGTCCACAAACATCTGAATTAACTAGTACACGACTCGGGTGCGTGTGCTTTTATTATACAAGTATGAGAAAAAGTGTGTAAAGATAAATTGGTTTTCGGCTCATGAAGTAAGTAAAGTAGATAAATCGAAGACAATTATGTTTTATATTTCTATCGCAGCGATTCACATTAGATACAAGATACAAGATCCCCTACAATACAAGATAGATTTATTTTGTCAAATTAAAATATGAAATTAGTTTTTCTCATGGCAACAAAAGTACATAAACAACAAAGAAACATACGATCAATGATGATTAATTTTACATCACATATACAGTACCGTAATAATTAGATCTCTATGGTTGCCGAAAATCGATAATAAAAGATCATGAGAAATTTGTTGACGCTTCATTTTGCCTGGTGATGTGATGATGATGAATCTTACTACTGTATATAAAAGTGTCTTTTCCCATCTAGGTGCTATTTTATATTTCTTTTTTACCTCAGTCCCACCACGTACGCGTACGGCTGAAGTAGAGCTAAGAAATTACTGCACCTGTAGGACCTAAAAATGAAATGTTATTACAAGGCCTCGGGCCTAGACTTTACAATAAATTTGTCTGGGTCATACATGGAACTGCTCTGGCATGATTCCAGTTAATTTCCAATATTTACAGCTCTGTAATTCCTGTAAACCGGGAGAAATATATCTCTGATTCGCACACCAAATCTCGCGATCGCGGGTCTCACTCTTTCCGGCCGGCAACAAACAGATATGACCTACGTTGACCTAAATGTTGACCAATCTTAATCAAGAAAAGTTTGAAAACCGCAGTACGTACCGTGTAAAAGTCTACTTTCAAATAGTGCTGAACTTTTGGTTATTAAAAACACCTTTAAGTACGTCCTATTTTGGTAAACTTTTAGTATGTTGTTTTACATATAATTAATTTTATATTTAGATCATAAAACGTTTTGTTGCAATTTTGTCCAGTCAAATCCGTATTTCTGGTGGACTACTTATAATAAAATAGTAATGAAAATCTTTATTAGCTCTGTTACAATTGAGATGAGATGTGCAACAACTATATTATCCAAGTAAAGATATAAAACCACTTTATCCACAAAA
Source organism: Anneissia japonica (assembly GCF_011630105.1). Taxonomy (NCBI): domain Eukaryota; kingdom Metazoa; phylum Echinodermata; class Crinoidea; order Comatulida; family Comatulidae; genus Anneissia; species Anneissia japonica. The sequence continues at coordinate 251,748 of NW_022744415.1, read as the reverse complement.
TACATGCGATGTATAATATATAACGAAAAGAAGAAATACAACTGTAAATATATAAATTTAAAGTGTATAATAAAATATTACATGTAATTACATAAACTGAACTGTGAAAGTTTGTTGTTATAATTGTTGATTCATTATCGATACATACCAACATCGACAAAATGTGGTATTAATTAGTTCAGGGACTCGATATAAGTTAGTTCGAAATATATCTAAATCATTATGATGTAAGTCCTTTTAATATTTTCTAATATTGGTTCTTTTATTAACAGTAGACAATTACAGTAGCATACAAATTTCTTTTTTGTTCACAATTACACAATAAACGTAGACCTAAAATTTGCCTTTCGACGATTGCTTTGTCCTTCAAAAGGCAATCGATCTTTACATTAAGGATAGTTTAAATTGAGAATTATTAAAGCACTGTTTTTTTTAATTTGTAATTTTTTTTCCTTTGGGATATTATTGATCTCAAGTGAACGCCAGCAGCAGTGATTCTGTCAACGGATCCCGTCAATGACGGCCATGTGTCTTCTGAGGAAGACGGCTACGTAACAGTTACAGTAGTTTGAAGACATTGAGCAGTTCAGTACTATAATCAATATTAAAGAACATTTGAAAATATAGTTCTACAGTGAAATTTCTTAATTTTAAAACTGTGGCCCTGGTTGAAGAAGTAGGCCTATGTGAAGAAAATTCGAAACATACCCTAGGTTTACATTATTAGCCTGGGTGCAGTAAGAAATTAGCGGGAAAAAAGTAAAGGAAAATTTATTTTTGGTTTTTCTGAATCAGTATATCATATAGTGTGTCAGAAAAAAAATCCCCATTCTTAGAGCTTGGGCAATTTTTTTTATAGCACTTTAAAATTTTGACATAAAATATCATATTTTAGGCTAATTAAGATGGGGGTAGGGGAAATAAATGTATGTTTTTAGTCACTTTTTCATATGCTATGTATATCAAATGTAACAAGAACTTGGCTAAATAGTTACTCCTCACGCTCGTTAAAAAATTTAATCGGAATAATGACGTCATCACAAAAAAATCCAAGATGGCTGCCATTTTGGCGGTAAAACTCTTTTAAAATGTAAATTTAACTTTATTGTTATCAGAGCAATTTCAAAACAATATATATCCATACACACACAT